>NC_061110.1:93914839-94019839 GCF_015104395.2 Macrobrachium nipponense | reverse complement strand
AGAGCAAATTAACCTAATTAATAATTATGAGATAACTTATGGGTAAAAACTGAATGCTTAATAATTATCAAAGATAACTTACGGGTAAAATCTGAATGCATCCCACCTTAATTTAAAGTGACTGCTTTACTTGATTTTCAAAATTTTATCTCATTATAAGCACATATTAACCACAAGGAAAATATACTTTGAACGGGCTAGATACTTTACATTTTCGAAAGTGACTCGATCTCAAAAGAAATTTACAAAGTAGTTTCACAGCTGTCGCATTAAAAAGTGCGGGCTAGCAAATCATTAAGCTTTCAAGCTTAGATAAATAAAATAAAAGGAATAGCTCATTCAAAACTCAAAATATAAAAGTATACCAGACATCATTAAGGGGATGTAAACAGCCTAATGCAATACTTTCTGTGAACGACAAATCACGGTCCAGTCCAGTAAAATCAATAACAAATCCAATGATCTAATTTTTTTTTTCTTTTTTGGCGCTACTGAATCACATTGATATACGGCGAAAAAATTTATGGATTTGATGGAAAGATTTCCACAATGCTTTATATTCCTAAAATTCCACTGTGCCTACTGACCTTGTTAATCAATCATTTATTTAGGGAATATATACGCACAAACACTAAGCCTTCTTCCCATAATGATAACAGCAGCCGAAATTGGATTATTTCCAACGAATTTATTATACCTCTGATATTTCCGGACACTGAGTGATGCCGATGTGCGGTCGCCATATGATGGTGAATTTATATTCAAATTGGGGTGGACAAAAATATGCCAGCAGTTTTCATCATTGTCATCATCAGCTGCTGCATTGATATTCCATGATCTCTTCGAGATTCTTTATATGGGGAACTAAAAGATAAATCAGTTCCTTGTATAATAGTTACAGAATGTACAGGGTGTCCATAAAGTCCCAGTACAATTACAGTATTTATTGATTGTAATGGTACTGGGACTTTATGGACACCCTGTATTTCTCTGTAGATACAGAACACACTGTTTCAGCAAAGGGTGCAGCTTGTCATTATCAATCGGAAACTTGAACTATTAACAATGCATACTGTATGCATATGAATACCTTCAGGCTACAAACATGTCGATATGCGAGTATGAAGATATCATACGTCACCAAAAATTGTATGAAACAGGAAAGAGGATCATGAGAATGTTTGTCCCTAAATTATTGATCACAAAATACCCGGCTTACTTCAAAGTTTACATAAGCCACAAAATAAACATAAAACTCAAACATATGCATCCCTTAGGTATGAAGGAAAAAAAATCACACATGCGTTCCCTTTTTGTGTTGTCGACAATAGGTATACATTTTAAACTTTTATGCAGTATTTTAATAACTCCCGCAATATCCATGAAAAGAAAAAGAAAAAATGTGCACGCTACGAGAAACAAAATGTCACACACACTTGAGCCTCCAGCGAAGCGACCACAATCACGCTGGAAACCAATTGCATCTTTCATCTGCCGTCTTGCGCGACGTCTGCGAAATTTTCTTCCGAATGCAACCCCACCATACGAAATTATACCCTAGGCGTCTCCTGCAACCTGGGTCACGGACGCAGCATGCAACATGCAATCGGCACAATGAAAAGCACGAATACCACCATGTCAAATATGTTCCGCTAGCAATGATTATTCTGCGATGATATTTGGAAGGGCTGCAATTTGCCCAGACGAGGTTCTCTTCTTTAATTTCCCGCTGGGGCAGAATGAATGTTTTCGTGCAATAAATTTCCATTTTATCGCTGAACCATTTCCTCATGGGTGGATGTTCAGGAAAAAAAAAAAAAAGTTTTGGGGGGGGGGGGAAGGGGGGGGGAAATTTCCACAAAAAGTTACAACTGACAACAGTTGTAATTGCCTTATTTAGACTTCAACTCCTGAATCATGCATAACCCTCAATGCATGATTCCAAAACAGTATTAAACAGCCAGGACAATATAAAACCACCTGTCAGACCGATTTTTACACCAAACCAGTCACTCCCCATCAAACAATTTCTAACTCATGCTTCACTTTCATCACGAAATCTATCAGACAGACACACACTAATATATATATATAATATATATATATATATATATATATATATATATTATATTATATAGTATATGCTAGACCTCGTATATATATATATATATATACACACACACGAGGTCTAGCATATACTATATGTATACTATATATGTATACATATGTGTTTGAGTGTGTAGTGTTTGTCTCTCCTGGACCTCTTTATATATATATATATATATATATATATATATAATATATATATATTATATATATATATCATATATATATATATATATACATATATATATGATATATACTATATATATATATATTATATACATATATATATGATATATATATGTATATATATATATACTATATATATATATATACACACACATATATGTATATATATATATATGATATATATATATATATACATATATATATATATATATATGTATATATATATAGTGTATATATATATGTATATATTATATGTATATGTTATATGTATATGTAATGTATATGAATGTATATATATATATATATATATATATATATATATATATATATATATATATATCGAGCTACAATGTCCTTTAATATCTAATTCGCTCTACCTCGGAATTAATATATTTTCATATATGCTTAACCGAAGGGGAATTTTTTCTCGATAATAGACTTGCCTGGACCAGGGCGCGAACCCGTGGATCCTTTCAAACCCAGGAACGTCAGTGAAGCTTTACCTACTACACCACCACGTTCATAGGGTTTGAAAGGATCCACGGGTTCGCGCCCTGGTCCAGGCAAGTCTATTATCGAGAAAAAATTCCCCTTCGGTTAAGCATATATGAAAATATATTAATTCCGAGGTAGAGCGAATTAGATATTAAAGGACATTGTAGCTCGATATATGTATATGAATCACGGAAATGTGATATGACATATATATATATATATATATATATATATATATATATATATATATATATATATATATATAATATATGATGTATACATATAGTATATGCTAGACCTCGTGTATATATATATATATATATATATATATATATATATATATATACACACACACACACGAGGTCTAGCATATACTATATGTATACTATATATGTATACATATGTGTTTGAGCGTGTAGGCGTGTTTGTCTCTCCTGGACCTCTTTCCCCTTGAAGGGAAGCGGCTCACCATATTCCTTGATTAGGATGATGGTATCACAACGAGTATCAATGAAACTTATTCATCTCACTCCTTCCCGCGTAGGACGAAGTCCTTCTCGTAGAGTTGGGGGGTTGTGGGGGGGGGGGGGGGGGTCTTTTAGAGAGCAACTACTTCGCCCCGAATCATAGTCTCAACCTCAATAGTTCCTTTAATCTACATTTGCTAGATTTTCTCTCAGTCTCTGCTCTATTTTCTTGGCTGTTAAACGGCAACGCATGTGTAGTTGAATGTGGATTACAACACCTCGTTACCATCACCACCACAATTAACTAGGAAACTACCTCGCAATTAAAACCACACACAACACGTACGTCGAACTAAATACGACAAAGTGAATAGTGTACGCGGTACTGTGATACTACCCATTAATGAAGATGAACAATAGAATACCGAACAATAGAATACCTATACATAACAACATTGTATACGCTTAGATCGATGACCTTCCTACCAAGAGAACCTAAAACTATAATTAAAACTAGCAAAGGTTAAAGTTACCGGACAGTCCTCCTTTGAAACTAACAATTTTCAGCTAAACCCGAGAGCTGGGTACACACGAATCAATACCTCAACTTGTGTGTTATTATGTGCACTCAAGATCAATTTTCATTTGACGCAATATTGTAGATATACCCATCCGTAATTCTAAACCTGAACGCATATTATGATTTCAATACATTCGCGACATATAGCTTTTAGAAATATGTGATATTTATAACCACATCATTATATGGGCAAACCTATAACCAAGAAAAGTTACGTTTAGAGAGAGAGAGAGAGAGAGAGAGAGAGAGAGAGAGAGAGAGAGAGAGAGAGAGAGAGAGAGAGAGAATAATAAAATATATCTTTCTTTTACCTTTAGATTTTGCCATAATTGTTTATAAAAACGATGTGTATTTATGTGCATTTTTCACAAAATCTGAAAATAAAATGAATAAACTTAACAAAGAATAAACATGAACACACTTATTAGTAAAATAACTATTTTAATGTACTTGAATACTATTTACGCCCACCAATCAGGTTGCATGTTTTGCTTCAAAATTATGCTTATTCATGCACCCTACTTAAAGTATAACACTGATTGGCGAATGTTGCCTTAGAGATGGCCAACACTACCTTTCCTGAGATTGGTTGATTGATTAACTGATTGATTGATTATGAAATTTAGATCTTAAAAGACCAAGCGCCAGAACCCTTCAGGATTATTCAGCGCCGTATCTTTCCTAAAATAAATTGGCAACAGTTTTAAAGCACAAATACGTCTTACATTGGCACTTTTACATCACGAAAATGTAAATTCTAAATATACGTACAATGCCAATGTTTCATCCATGTGCGATATATCCCTTTTTTCAGCATTTCCTTTTTTTTTTTTTTTTTTTTTTTTTTTTTTTTTTTAACGTGAGAGGAGTCTTTGACCCGGATGAAGGTAAATACACATTAGAGATGGAGAGAAAGAAACCTGAAAACCTTTTTTTTTATTTTCTTTTTTATTTCTTCATTTATTAATCTTTGGTGCTAGTAGCTTTCCATCCACTAATACCAAAAAAAAAAAAAAAGAGGCAATCAAAAACAAATTCTATCAAGAATTGCTCAAGACTGATTATATATACTTCAAATATGCAAAGAATGGGGCGGTTTCATTCTTCATTTCAATGAGATATCCAGAACTAATCAAGGGATTATGTGGAATAAAACTGATCTATTTACATAAAAATACGAATAAAATGTAGTCTATCTAAAGGAGCGCGAAGAGCGAATACTTCCAGTATTCAGGTAAAGGTCCTGTTTTGCAAAATTGCAATTGGGGAAACGATCACCATAACTTGAATACTTTTGTTGGTCACCTCAATAACAGAGAATTCAATCGCTGTTGACTGTCAGACTGCAAGCGCCGGAGAACTCGCCCGGATTTGGATTTCGCTGGAAATGTTTCAAGTTTAGGCAACTTATGGGTACATAAGCAACGTAAGCCCGACTATCACGCATTAAATTCACACATTACCGCAGCAGCCGTTTGACCATGAACTGGGCTCTACGCAAATTATTAGCCATAAACCCTACATTGAAACGTGAATCCACAGCTCTCTGTGGTTATGGTGGAATCTAAAAATAGAAATAAAATAGCCGCCATATTTTTGCATAACAATAACTCATTAAACATTACAAAATTTATTTTGTGGAAATAGTCCTTGATGTAGAATATAACGGAAATTTAATGTGCGTCATTATAAGCAAAATGATACCAAATCATATTCTCTACTTTCCTATCATTAACAGAAATGAGATCTGGAAAAGCTTTTTTCTGAATAAAATCCTACCAAAACCTGAAAATGTCACACATTTCAAACGCATATACCGAGATTTATGGCACATAACGGTAAAGTTTAAAGTCTGATTACGGAATCTGATTTACGAGCCATAATGGACACACGTTTCGATTCCCTACATAATTTCCCACATCAGCGTAATGGGTAGCATTACTAAATCGCCGGCAATACTAAAAAAATTACATTTTCCTTTTTTAGTGCGGATGTTACTATTTAGGTAATTGTGATGATGTTATAGGCATTACGGTAATATCAGTCAATATACAACAGAAATATTTCATGCAATGGATGGTGAAACAATAGGAATGAAGAAGAAAAGTTCACTTCTGGAATATAACTGCAATTATGTACTGTACAGTCGAACGTTTTATAATATATGCTACATTAAGCCACATTATTCATTCAAAAACTTTAAATAGAAAAATCTACTCCCAGATTTTCATTAATACAGTAAATTACGGGCGATGAAATTTAATCTTCTCTGTCTTTTACAAAGTTGCCTAAAAAATGAACAAAAAATTTTCCCAAGGTTAACTCGAAAACAATAACCAAATTCTTAATGACGGATAGATTTGCGTATACTGGCGTCACAACAGCTATGGTTACTGACGCCGTTATATTTAACATTCTTCAAGTATTAACAGATTTCAGGCACCAAAGTCAAGACGTACAAAGCTCCATCAAGAGTAAAAGCAAACCTCGATACAGATACAGTTCCTTTAGCCGTGGGAGTTGAGGGTACTTCTCGTCTTGACATTCCAGGAGGCCTGGAATAGCCGACGGGCAAGTCACCGGATTTGATCGCATGTCTTGTGACGAGCGAACACAGAATTCCTCCACTTCTCTGAGACTGGCAGCTTACAAGATTCTCCCTTTACCTCCTTTGCTTTCATAAGGCAACGCTGGATGGAAAAATAATAATAAAAAAAAAACAATCATTCATTTACAAATACTATACAGTATGATTAAAATGAATAGTGTTCACTAACTGCAAAACATTACTTCCAGAGATATGATTTAAATGTTGATTTCTAATTTCCCTTTAGCTCTTCTTTGCTTTCACAAGGCGGATGAAAAAAAAAGATCCATCCTCTGTAAATACTACAGTATGATTAAAAGGATTAAGGTTTACTACCTATAAAATATAACCTCCAGAGATATGATTCTTGTGTAGATGCCTGATACACTTTCCCTCACTTCACTGGATTTACCAACAACAAACGTTTATGTTCCCGAACCTTACTGGAAAATCCTCACCAAAATATTACAGCTTTCCTTCCGAAAAGTAAACATAAGAAAGGCTCGAAATATATTGAGTGTGAGCCCAAGACATGGTATAAAAAATCAAACACCAGGGCAACAGAAATCGCCAAATGCAACTCTGTTAAAGGAGGCTTGACTTTCTCTTGCAAAATATACAAACATTCATCCACAAGACGTATAACAATAGCTTCAGGGTATACGTGCTAAGCCACTTAGATGCCATGTAAGTTTGCAGTTGATAATCCTTGACGAGACATTAATTAACTATTTAGGGTAATAAATATACAGACACGAAGAAAAAATAGGAATAAAGGTAGATAAGTAGGTAGATAGATAACAAATCATATTTTCTTCTTTCCTATCATTAATAGATAGACAGATCGATAGATACATAGATACAAAGATAGATAGATAGATAGGTAGATAGACAGACAGACAGATAAGATACACATATTGAAGTAAAAATTTCAAGATAAGATACACATATTGAAGTAAAAATTTCAATCTCGGTTATTATTTTTATTATTACTATCATAAATATGACTATGATAAACATGGTCACTGTCCAGTCATTTAAAGCTTAAAACTATAAACAGGAATACCAACCGGGCCACTGGAACTGATCCGTCACCCGTGAATTCCCCGCCCGTCATCCGCTTTATGCCTCCACGTCACAGTCAAACCTTTTCATAAAGCACCCTCCCCTCCCTACACTTTGACGTCAAAATGAAAAGTGGAGAAGATTTATATATAAAAAAAAATACCACCGGACCCTGCCTGCATTTGATTGGTTAACGAAAAACCAGTCGGACAGATCTTCGTTTAATTCAATAACATGCTCCACGTCAAGCTAGCGACAATAAATTACAAAACCAAAGACGTGAACGCAATAACAGCCAACACACTTGACAGGAAATCAATCGACTCTTCTTTCCGCCGTTATTTTCCACCCCTAGGCTTAGCTTTTGGGGCTTAGTGGCACTGTCTGCTCATTGTCGCTCTACGTGCACAAAGAATATCACGGGATCCGGTTTTGTTATGACGGAAACCAGTTTCACAACCGTTGGCATTTAGCTACACCGCCCACCCCCACCCCCTACCTCCTTCTCAAAAAAAAAAAATCTGGTAAAATGTATTTTCCTCATACCGAGAGACCCGACGGCCACCACTACATCCAGAAACTATTGAAACAAGGATAAATCATTCTTCCAGTAAAACGCATTTCATAGTCCATCAAACTGATATGTGCTATATATATATATATATATATATATATATATATATATATATATATATATATATATATATAAATAGCACTATCAGTTTGGGGATGGACTATGAAATGCGTTTTACTGGAAGAAAATGATTTTTATGCTATAATATATATATATATATATATATATATATATATATATATAAACTATATATATCATATATATATATCTTATATAAATATTATATATACATATATTAATTATGTGTATATATATATATATATATATATATATAATATATATATACACTATTATATATATGTGTTATATATATATGTAGGTATGGTGTGTGTGTATGTATATGTATGTGTGAATGTGTATATATATGTATATGTATGTATAGATATATATATATATATATATATATATATATATATATATTTATATATTACAGATTCTTGTGAATACGTAGTGTGAGCAATTAAATCGAACAGATAGTCATGTAAAACATACATTTAGAATTAAATATACAATATATATATATGTGTGTGCGCACAGAGTATGAAGAGTACTGCCCCAAAAATCCAGTAGGATAACCAAGTATATTCCAGGATGTCCAAAGATCCCCCTCACGGTGATATTGGGAATAACCTCGGTTAAGCTGAAGTCCGCTACAATCCACCAGAGGTGACCAACAAGCAAGACGGATTGGCTAGACCCTGGCTACACCTGGGCTAGACCCTGGTTAGACCCTGGCTACACCTGGGTTAGACCCTGGTTAGACCCTGGCTACACCTGGGTTAGACCCTGGTTAGACCCTGGCTAGACCCTGGCTACACCTGGGCTAGACCCTGGTTAGACCCTGGCTACACCTGGGTTAGACCCTTGGTTAGACCCTGGCTAGACCTGGCTACACCTGGGCTAGAGACCCTTGGTTAGACCCTGGCTAGACCCCCTGGCTACCATGGGCTAGACTGTTAGACCCTGGCTAGACCCATGGCTACACCTGGGCTTAGACCCTGGTTATACCCTGGCTAAAACCTGGGCTAGACCCTGGTTAGACCCTGGCTAGACCCTGGCTACACCTGGGCTAGACCCTGGTTAGACCCTGGCTGAACCCGGCTACACCTGGGCTAGACCCCTGGCTAGACCCCTGGTTAGACCTGGCACACTGGTTGACCTGTTAGACCCTGGCTACACGCACCTGGCTAGACACTGGTTAGACCCTGGCTACCTGGTTTCGACCCTGGTTAGACCCGGCTACAGCCTGGGTTAGACCTGTTAGACCCTGGCTAGACCCTGGCTACACTGGCTAGACCCTGGTTGACCCTGGCTACCTGGGTTATACCCTGTTTTAGACCCTGCGTAGACCCTGGCTACACTTGGGCTAGACCTGTTTGACCCTGGCTAGACCCATGGCTAACACTTGGGGCTGGGCTAGACCCTGGTTAGACCCTGGCTAGACCCTGGCTACACCTGGGCTAGACCCTGGTTAGACGCCTTCCTACACCTGGGCTAGACCCATGGCTAGCAGAAAAACCCTCCCCCCATTTGGGCTAGACCCTGGTTAGACCCTGCTAGACCCCTGGCTAACACCTGCTCTAGACCCTGGCTACACCTGGGCTAGACCATGGTTATGACCTGACTACACCCTGGGTATAGACCCTGTAGACCCGGCTACACCCTGGGCTAGACCTGGTAACCTGGCTACACCGGGTAGACCTGGTTAGACCCTGGCTACAACCTGGCTAGACCCTGGTTCACGACCCGGCTACAGACCTGGGTTAGACCCTGGTTAGACCCTTGGCTACACCTGGGTTAGACCCTGGTAGACCCTGCGTTAGACCTGGCTACACCTGGGGGCTGACCTGTTAGACCCTGGCTAGACCCGCCAGCTACAGCCCTTAGGACTAGACCCTGGCGACACCTGCGGCTCGACCTGAGTTAGACCCTGGCTAAACCTTGGGCTAGACACCTGGTTAGACCCTGGCTAGACACGGCTACAACATGGGATAGGGACCCGGTTAGACCCTGGCTTAGACCCTGGCCACCACCTGGGCTAGACCCTGGCTCAGACCCGGTTAGACCCTGGCCTACAGGGCCTGGTTAGACCCTTGGTTCGAACCTGGCTACACCCTGGGGCTAGACCTGGTTAGACCCTGGGAACACCTGGGTAGACCCTGGTTAGGACCATGGTTACACCAGGGGTTAGGGACCTGGTTAGACCCTGGGCTTAGATCCGGGAACACTGGGCCCTAGGACCATGGTTAGACCCTGGCTACACCTGGGTTAGGGACCCTGGTTAGGACCCTGGCTAGAACCCTGGCTACACCTTGGGCTAGAAACCCTGGTTAGACCATGGCTAAGACCCAAGGCTACAACCTGGGCTTAGACCCTGGTTAGGACCTGGCCTAGACCCATGGGCCTAACCTGGGACCCTAGAACCGGTTAGACCCTGGCTACACCTGGGCCTAGACCCTCTGGCCGACACCTGGGCTAGACCCTGGGGTTAGGCCCTGGTAGACCTGGCTACCACTGCGGCTAGACCCTGGAAGACCCTGGGCTAAACATGGATAGAACCCTGGTTAGGACCTGGCAAGACCCTTGGCTACAAACCTGCGGGCTAGACCCTGGCTACACCTGGGCTAGACCCTGGTTAGACCCTGGCTAGACCCTGGCTAGACCCTGGCTACACCTGGGCTAGGACCTGGCCCTAGGACCATGGCGACACCGGGCGAGACCCTGGCTACACCCTGGGCTACACCTGGGCTTAGACCCTGGCGACACCTGGGGCTAGACCCATGGCTAGAACCCTGGCTACACCTGGGCTAAGACCCTGGATTAGACACCCTGGCTTACACCTGGGCCTAGGGACCCGGGTTAGACAGGGATACACCTGGGCTAGACCCTGGCTAGAACCCTGGCTACCACCTGGCTAGAAACCTGGCTAGGACACTGGCTAGACCCTGGCTAAACTGGGCTAGACCTGGCAGACCCTGGCTTAACCTGGCTAGACCCTGGCTAGACCCTGGCTACACCTGGGCTAGACCCTGGCTAGACCCTGGCTACACCTGGGCTAGACCCTGGCTAGACCCTGGCTACACCTGGGCTAGACCCTGGCTAGACCCTGGCCGAACGCTGGGCTAAGACCCTGGTTAGACCGGCTTACACCTGGGCTCGACCTGGCTAGACCTGGCTTAACACCTGGGCTAGACCCTGGCTAGAACCCTGGCTTCAAACCTGGCTAGACCCCTGGGCTAGACCTGGCGTAACACCTGGGCTGAACAACCTCCTGGGCTAGACCCTGGCTTACAACGCCCGTGGGCTTAGACCCTGGTTGACCCTGGCTAGACCCTGGCTACACCTGGGCTAGCGGCGATACCTACACCTTTATTGATGCTATTGGTGCCTTCGTCAGAATTCGCACAGACTTACTCAACCGCATTAATATCCACTGTTAAATGGTACACTAGCCATTTATAATCGGTGAGAACGTGAGGAAATCTATCCGCTTTGCTTGGGAACCGACCCCGGAACCTCTCATTTCTGAGGCAAGAGTCCTAACCACTGGACTACTTATGGACGATAATTCACGATACTCTAATATACGATAGGAATTAAATATAATATTGATTGTATTTACGTAACACTTACTGTGTATGTCGATCTGCAAATGAAATAAAAGTTTAATTATATTTAATGGGTACAGTACAGTGTGAACTGCATGTTTAGTGTTTTCGTGAATATTATATCAGCAAAATCCAATGGAATAAATGAACCACGGGGAATATACTTTCATTTGGAACAATAAACCGTTGATCCAGGGATCCTGGTTAGTTTTCCGTTTCCAGCGAGGTTACATAACTGAGGCAATTAGGTGGGATCATGTGCATCCACTTTTAAATGGACCCACGGAATCTTCTTAATAATGAACTGCAAGGCGATGTTTTCAATTAATGCAGAGAAGAAAAATAAAAGAGTAGAATCTGAACATAAAAACAACTGTTTGAGTTGGTGATAATGAGGCTTGCTTTCATGATGACGCCTTTTCATCGATACATCATTTTTCTCCTGGGAAAAGATATTTCACTTAGCTGGAATCTGCTTCGGTGCTAAGGGACGGTTTTTTTTTTCCTCCAGTAACGGAAAAGCAGAATTTATTAATGCACAGTAAAAATTTATTTAAAATAATATATAATCAATATATGCCGTAGATACAGAGTTTACGTCATTCACGCCGGTCAACTAATTAAAAAAACAATATACGAAATGACGTTAAGGGTTTCGATAAAATGCTATGTACTGACCATTAATTGCGAGTTACGATGCCACGTATTTTACGACCGCGGTTTTATGAGAGGGCTTCTTCTTCTTCTTCGAGACCCCCCCCCCTCACCACCCCCCCCCCCCCATACACGCGCGCGCGCCACACCACACACACACACACGCACACCAAAATGCCCCTAAGAAAATTCGGCGCAGGTGTAAGGTAATTTACCCAGGAGGAGATTTTTGATAAATTACGAGAGCGTGTGAGTATGGAAGCAGGGGGAGACTACTTCCTCGGTAAACACGCTGGTGTGATGGGGAAAGAGAAAGGATAATATTAGTTGTCGCCTCACAGGTGTTTTATGAGTGTAAGGAGCGTGTCGCAGCGTCTCTTCCTCGCTAAAGGGGGTACCAGGTGAGAGAGAGAGAGAGAGAGAGAGAGAGAGAGAGAGAGAGAGAGAGCTTCTGAGGGGTAAAAAACAGCCTGTTTCGTTAGCTAAGCCGCGGTTTCCCATTTTCTTTTTTCTTTTCTCGGGTATAGAAAATGGGAAATTTGTGTTAACGGTCACTTCACAGTCTGTGTTAATAACAAAAATCAATTGGGGAAAGAAGTTTGTTCTTGCCGATAACCCCATTACGTATATTTTATTATAGGGATAAACTTTAATAATGACCTGCACGATTTTGCTCAATTACCTCCAAAGGAACCCATATATTCCTGAAGTACATGATGGCCATTCTGTCAATCAAAGAATCCAGAGTACTAGGAATACAAGCATAAATCATGTAAATTGGATTAATGCCAGTTTTAACTACTAGATGCATGCTCAGAACCTGAGGTCCTAATATATTATATATTATATATATATATATATATATATATATATATATATTTACACATATATACATACATACATACACACATATACTACATATATATATATATATATATAGTATATATATATATATATATATATATATATGTGTGTGTGTGTGTGTGTGTGTGTGTGTGTGTGTGTGTGTGTGTGTGTGCATGCTCTGAGCTCTATCATCAGAAACTAAAACGTAACTATTACATTAACTCGGAGTTATCAACAGTAGTCAAGAGTCTCTCAGACTAGGTTTAAGAGAGCCACTAACATAACAAGAGACATTACGTTTGAATTGTACGCAAAACGAGAGAATGCTCTTTCTGTCTCTATTAAGGAAGAATTTTCGGGCTTTAACTGTGGCACATATATAAGTACAATACAACACAAGGGAAAAGAAAGGGCCACCCTTTAACTAGACAAGAAAATAAATCTTTCCAGGCATATCAACCCGGTTAACGAAAGGTCAGACGAAGGTTCTCTCTCTCTCTCTCTCTCTCTCTGTATATATATATATATATATATATATATATATATATATATGTGTGTGTGTGTGTGTGTGTGTGTATGTGTGTGTGTGTGTGTGTGTCTAATGCTAGAAGGATCTCATTCAAACTAGTTGTCCTTTGAAGCTTGTAACTTTTTTAATAAACTACTCCACTAGATACCATCCGGTTTGAATGAGGTCTTTCTAGTAATTGTACTATTTCACAGAACAATAATTGTGTACGAGAAAAAAAAAATATATATATATATATATATATATATATATATATATATATATATATATATATATATGTGTGTGTGTGTGTGTGTGTGTGTGGGTGTGTGTGTGTTTTCCTTTTAGAAACGTAGTCACAAAATCTTCCCCCTTACCTTCAAAAAGAGCCTCCCATTTCTTCACGTTTTTCTCTATTCCTTCCTTTTGATTTTCTACTTCGCGCCCACTACCACTACCACCACCACCACCCATCCCACAGCAGACCATCCACCCATGACCGCCCTGCCGCCCTTGCTCATTATACTACTTTCAAACTGTGATTAGGACTCTAACGATCCGTTGGACAAAAACACAAACGCACGCACGCACATACACACACTTGCACGGGAAGCCTAACGCTGCGTGTATGTCTCTCATTTGGATGGGATCCTTTTTTTCCTTTTTTTCTAATTCTGAGATTACTTTGGTTTTCCAGTCTTGGTCTTTTTAGTTTTCTGTAAAAGAAAACCAATCCGCCGGCTTTGTTTGTCCGAGCTCCATTCTGTCCATCCTCGGGTCTAAAAATAAAACTACTGAGGCTAGAGGACTGCAAATTGGTACGTGGATCATCCACCCTCCAATCATCAAGCATACCAAATTTCAATCCTCTAACCTGAGTAGTTTGCATTTTATTTAAGGTTAAATTTAGCGATGGATCGTGCATCTGACAGCACTTTCCGGAGGCATGGTGCGCACCCTCACTCTACCGCATCTGGTGAGAAACTGAAATACTACTGCATAGCTGATGATTTTATACAACATTATACGTTATACAGAAAACTCGATTGAGCCGAAGAAACTTTAGTGCATTTTCTGCTTGTTTTAATCGTGTCTCCTAATTTTATAATATTTCACATTAAGTTGGCTCAAATGTGCATAATTTTATTTTGTGTGCATCATTTAAGCTGAGCCAAGACATGATTTTATTGAGTACATTAAACATTTAATAAGTCATCTTTTAATTTTTTTTATTTTATTATATGCACATTATTTTAACTATTCAATAAATCATCTTTTCATTTTTGTTTCCTAAGTACCAGATATTAATGTAAATCACAAACACTATTTCACAATCTTTTCAACTACTATCTCTCGCCTTTATTAATAGCATCTATTTTGGTATTTTTTTCGTTTATGCAATATGTCATTGATACCTATAATTGAAAGTTTTTTTTTTTCACAAACAATAATATCTATTTTATCATTTGGTAATTATTACAAAATGCTTTCAAAGAAATGTCATTAGTATTTATCAATTTTTAATTCATAAAACATCCAATGTGTGCTTTTTTTTCTTCTTTTTAGAGTTTCTCGAACGGAAGTTTACTTATCGATATTTTTCAGGGAGGAAAAATTTAGTATATAACTTATGAAGCAATAATATCGTTTCTTTATCTAAAGTGGACGCTTTCAGTTTTTTTTTTTTTTTTTTTTGTCTTCTTTTTTAAGGTTGAAATGTCTAAATAACTAACTTTCCGTTTTCTGAAGTGAAAATGTTTCTGTAATCCGCGGGACATTTGCATGCTGGCAACCTAATGTTGAATTAACCCAAACTGACAGGTCATGAGATCTTTCTAAAACTAATCCAACCTGCTCCTGATGATCCCTGACCTTCACACGCTATTAGACAGGCGTAGTCAAAACAATGGCTGTCGAGGAATAGTCTCTCTCTCTCTCTCTCTCTCTCTCTCTCTCTCTCTCTCTCTCTCTCTCTCTCTCTCTCTCTCTCTGGCATCTCATTAGGCGATTTCCATACCTCTCAGCCTGAATAAAAAAAAATTACAAAATACTATATTATATATAAATATAACTATATATATATAATATATATATATATATAATAAAATATATATATATATATATAAAAATAAAATTTTTTTTTGTTTTTTTTTCAGTAACAAATGCAGTGCTTGAATGCAAAATTCCTCTCGCATAATACTTTTTTTTTAATTAACGTAATATGTGCATATATATATATATGCATATATATATACATATATATATATTATATATATATATATATATATATATATATATATATATATATAATGCCCGCTTTTCTTGCATAGTCTTTCTTTCATTTTTTTGAAGTATTAACGTTTTTTATTCATTTATTAGGGTTTACAGTACTCTTCTCCTGTGAATCAAAATGTAGTTCCTTGTAAATCTGTGGTCGTTAAGATGGCCATGGGTTAATGGATGAAACATCTATTGAACTTCAGAATGAATCAATTTAGCAACATAGTAATAGACCTTGTTTACCCTTTCAAGTGTACATACGCCTTTTTTTCTGTACATTTTAGTGTTTACACATAAGTACTCCTTTAAAATAAAATAAAACAATTTTTTTAACACAATTTTCGATCTACCTATAAACAAGATAATTTTTCATCTCTCCAATTATAATCTCAATAGTCTATATTCTTTTAACTTTTACTGTGACAATTAAAATGAGTAGTGAGAGCCGATACAAAAGTTAAGAAAGAAATTCCATAAAAAAAACAACGTTTCCTTAATCGAAGAAGGACGAGAACACAAAGGAAACGCTAAATCAATTACAGTAAAAGCACGAGTCGTTTTCATTCATGGCCGACGTCATTAGCCGTAACCGACGGTAGAATAAATGTCAGCCTGGAAGCGCCATTCACCGCATTCACAGGACGGCTTTTCCATCACGTTTCTTGCTTGAGGGAGGGAGGGAGGGAGCGCTACTATAAAGCCACTACCGGAATTCTGTACAATAGAGAAGACGAACGCTGTCACTCCCATATAAAAAATGTAAGTGGACAATTACGGAGCACGCACCTTGAAACGTATAAAAACCGCAACATTCTACAGGGTATGTCTGGTATAATATAATAATAATAATGATAAGATAGTTCCCTTAAGGTTTTTAGGTAAGTTTTGCAGCATGAGAATATGTAGTCTAATTCATAAATTAAGTATGGTTTTGGCTTGATGTACTGCGTCTTTTAAAAGCCTTATTGGTGCTTTTATGCTCATCCCAACGAGTCAAGACTACCCAAAAAAGAATGCCCCCCCCCAAAATATACAGGGTGTCCATAAAGTCCCAGTACCATTACAAGCAATAAATACTTGTAATGGTACTGGGACTTTATGGACACCCTGTATATTTTGGGGGCATTCTCTCCTGGGTACTCATGACTCGTTGGGATGAGCATAAAAGCACCAATAAGGCTTTTAAAAGACGCAGTAAGTCAACCCAAAACCATACTTGATTTATGAATTAGACTACATATTCTCATGCTGAAAAACTTACCTAAAAACCTTACGGAAACTATTTATTATTATTTATTATTATTATTATTATTATTATTATTATTATTATTATTATTATTATTATTATTATTATACGGGACATTCGCTCCAGTCCTCCTAAAAACGAGACAAGAATACCACTTCATCCACGTTCCAAATCCCACCAGGCTTACGCAACTCTAATTAGAAAACGTAAAGTTGATCAAACTTCTAATCCACAACATTTCCGTTTATGTCTTCTTCAGTTTTCCCTCCTCTTATGGTTTTCGTTCCTCACAGCTCACTGCGGTGGTGGCACCTGGAGTCTTCCATAATTTATTTTCCGTGGTATCTTTTCCACAAGAAAAATCCTTAGTTAGGCTCTCCATTAATTTCAGGAAAAATGAGAGAGAGAGAGAGAGAGAGAGAAGAGAGAGAGAGAGAGAGAGAGAGAGAGAGAGCATAACACATAGCTACACCCCAGAGGCCTGTAATGGACTTATAAATACCGGAATTCAACAGGTGGTGGAATTACAATGAAAGGAAATGCTGTGTAATTCCAAAGAGAAATACTACTGTAACTTGGAAAGCTTTGCCCTTTCTTCTTCAGCATCCTCTCTTCGCAACCGGCTTTTCTCTAGACCCCTAATTTCTTTTCCCTTCCTCGTTTATATTGTTGTAGAGTTTTTTAGGCCTCGAACAAATTCTCTTTTCTTGAGATTTTTTTTTCCAACTTCTCACATATATTTTTCTTCTTCGAACATTCACAAACTCTGCTGATTTCAGACACCCTAGTGAGAAAAACTAAGCCTGCGTGAAAATTCCGCTTTTCTGTTCACTGCAAAGGTTTTCATTAGAACCTGACGTCTAGCAAGTTTTGTTAATCTTAGCTGAAAACATACGGTTTTCATTACGTATCGTTCTACACCAAGTTCAAATGAATTTCAAAACTTTTCTGAGATAGGAGAATTAGACTGCTTTGCCCTAATAAACACGAATTAATTGAGAATAATATTAAAAAGTTGTGAAAATTATATTTTACAAATCACAGCATGTCAAACTTGGAGACTGTGTTATTTGAATGTGTGTGTGTGTGTGTGTGTGTTTGTGTGTGTGTGTGTGTGTGTGTGTGTAACTGCGGTGATAATGTATAAAACGAAAATGGTTTTCAACGTTCGTTCTTATTTACAAGTAAATAAAACTCATTTAAGCATCACGTCGTTGCAATAAAGGAGCAGAAATAATAGATATTATAAATTCCCATCTCAAAATAATCCTGAAAAATATATTTTGTGGGTCCACGACATAACAGCAGTCACTTTTAAAAAATATGATGTTTACCTAGAGCAACATTGTAGCAATATCAACTTATCATAGCGAAGTATTATATCATAATATTAGCCATCATGAGCGCAAAGTAATATATCCCGGGCAAGCATACTATTAATTTACAAATAGCATCTGGCTCTCTCTCTCTCTCTCTCTCTCTCTCTCTCTCTCTCTCTCTCTCTCTCTCTCTGCGTGTGTGAGATGATACTGGTCAACATGGTACTATTGGGACTGTTTGAACAAAGGCTATTCTGTAGGCGGACGATCGCTTACATATACTGTATATTGGCTGTTCTCCGGAGATTGTTACCTCCCCTCTAAGCATACTGTACGATACGAAGTTGAAAGTAAACATGCAGCCCACAACACCTGACTACCCACGATGGTTATTCGCTGTTTACTTTAAATTTCGTTTCGTACAATATACAATATATGATTTATACAGCAGCCAGGTAGGAGAGAGAGAGAGAGAGAGAGAGAGAGAGAGAGAGAGAGAGAGAGAGAGACTGGTGCAGATTTGTTGTAAGTTAATAGAATGCTTGCTGAGGATAAATTATTTTGCGATCATGATGCCTAATATTACATATAATACTTGGATATGATTAATTGGTACTGCCACGATGTATGTATGGATGTATGTATCTTTGTGTAGGTATATGTGTGCATCATGTGCTTCTAAATGCATGTATACGTATATGTACAATGAATTTTGTTACTAAAAGTGAATTTCTAAGAGACAATCGATCCCAATCTATCCGTAGAATTTCATTCATTAATAGAAATAGAACCCAACCGAGTCCAAACTCCAGTTTTGTGGAGCAAACCAAAAACTTACTTCCGCTTCAGTTTCCTGATGCAGGAAATTAAACAAGAGAGAAAGAACGTTAGAGGGACCGGAAGATCTTGTTTGGATATATCATAGATCGGTCTAACGGATGAATGAACTCTTTTTCGAGTTGGTGAAGCCAGATTTAGCAAACATAAAAAATGGCTGATGCTCGATTTTAGCCTCTTTTGACCTGGCTTCTATGTGTGGGTTCTCTCTTGTGTGCATTATCAGTTTAATTATTCACCTGTGTTTTTTATAATCATTCTGAGCAATAACTGATATACAGAAAATTACCATTATAATGCCTTATTTTATTCAAATTAATTGAAAACGCATTGATCACACAACACATCAAGGACATCATTACGTCAAGATATTAACTTACAAATTTTAATATACTTATGTAGGACACTAAACTCTGAAATAAAATAAGCTTTCCCACTATAATTTTTTTTTATTAAAATGCAATGAAAACGTATTGTCTACTAAACAATTCGAAGTTATTTCAATCAAAATATTGAACTGAAGTAGAAATCCTTATATACTTATGTAGGACACGAAACTCTTGAAATAAAATAAGCTTTCCTACTATAATGTTTTATGTTATCAAAATGCATTGAAAACGTATTGTCTACAAAACAACTCAAAGGTATCATCAATTTAATCAAAATATTGAATTGAAGTAGAAATTCTTATATACTTATGTAGGACTAAACTTTGAAATAAAAATAGGCTTTCCCACTGTAATGTTTTATGTTATTAAAATGAAATGAAAACGTATTGTCTATACAACAACTCAAAGTTATCATTTCAATCAAGATATCAAAGTAGAATTTCTAATATACTTATATAGGACGCTTAAAATTGCCAATGTAAAATGCGTTGTACACTAACCCATGCTCTACCATACCCATCACATTCACTAATATATATTTGTTGTCCATATCCAAAAACAATCATTGCGTGGAATGATTTTACATACATAACTATTTTCTTGAACAAGGGTCACCATAATTACAATGTAAGCGAAACTAGAAACCTAATGGTTTACCATAATCTGCACTTAAGAGTACATCAAAATAAAAAAATATTGTTTATCTATGTTCATATGTTACGTTTCTTATTTTATTAACAATAATACTTCATTGATTAAGCTTTTAGTGATGCCATCAGAGATAGAGATAAATGATAAAATACAAATGAACAGCACAGGAAAACATTTGTGTTTTATACTACAATTATAATACAGCATTCCACAGCAACTGAAATTAACTGAAAATTGTGCAGCATTCCTATACTTTCCCTTTTTTTTTTTCTTTTACTTTTCCGGTACGAGAATCGAGCGGCCAGACAGAACGAACTTCGGCAATGTCCTTTTATTTGTATTTAGTTTCTTTTTTCTAACTTTTGGTTGTCTGTTTGACTTTTCCCCGAGACTTTTATCGTTCGCACACAGGCCTGGCTCAGACTTCTCGATTCCGCTACTATTCGGAATGCCTCTGTATTCTCAACATTTTGTTTGTTTATAATTTGATGTCCATAGTGATTTCGCCTCTTCAGATTCGGGAAAAATGTTTTATGCCATCTCGCCAATAATATGAAATGGTTCTCCAAACATATTGAATGCTCATATTGTGTTTGATTTTGTCAGTTATTGAAAGTTATACGTAAGAGTTAAATTGCTTTTAACTCTTACGTATAATGCAACAATAACTCTAGTTATTGTTGCATGTTGCATATCAATTTTGAAATATCACGTTCCCTCATCGCTTAAACATGAACAGTAATATGAATTTACTGCTGGTTTCCCAAGCCTGGGGTCATGACCCCACGTAAAGTGACTAGGCGTTTTCAATGAATAAAATAAAGATACATTGCTTCCATTATCGAATGTGACTTATCATCATCATCCAGTCCACTAGCAGAAACTGTCAACTGGAAATCTCCCGCGTATAGATTATTCATCACATACTTTAGTCAGAAATCAACGGAATACTGAATAATTATTAAGCAGCATTTTTCTCTACCGAGAAACTGATCGATTTTAAACCCTTTTTATTAAATGGTATCTGGGGGAAGCGGCAAAACACTATTTCATCTTATTTCTAGCACTGATGTGCGGTAGTAAATGACTCGTTAAAATGCCATTATTTCCAGTTATATATCATTATTACGATGATTATAAATCTGTACTTTGATTCTTGCAACAAAATCATGTTGCGATCGCTTCTTTCGCATCTCATATCTTCTGACTTTTTACATATATGCAAAGTTGGGACATAAATAAGAGATAATATTAGTCTTGTTGTTTTCCTCGCTGCCCGAGTAATCACGAGTGCGTGCGTATGCGAGTGGGTGACCTCAACCAATGGCGTCGCAGCAGTCATGCCAGAAGGTGCATGACTGGCGTCTCAATGCAAAAGTTTGAGATCGACTGGCACTCCGTGCGAGATACAAAATTGGCTTGTAAATAATATATATTCATGATATAATAAATGCTTTTATTGCTACAAACTCATTCATGTTTGTTTGTATGGTGTTTTTACGTTGCATGGAACCAGTGGTGGTTATTCAGCAACGAGACCAACGGCTTTACGTGACTTCCGAACCACGTCGAGAGTGAACTTGTCACTAGAAATACACTTCTCTCACCCCTCTATGGATTGCACGAGAATCGAACTCGCGGCCATCGAGGTGGCACGCCAACACCATACCGACCACGCCACTGAGTAGCTAAATTCAATAACGGAAAGTCAATATTATGTAAATAATTAAGAAATTAAGACAGCCCCAATAATGGTGAAAATTAAGATTGTTAATATACAAAATTTGAAAGATTACGTTCGTCCCAATTTCTTTGCTGATCATCTCGTTTATCTTTAATTTTACTTTTAAATTTCATTCTTTTCAACAAAATCTATAATGAAAAAAAACTCAATGATTCACGGGAGGTCATCTTGGTGTTGATAAAATTTTTTTTTTAAATAACGTAAAATCAAAATTACATAAAAATACAAAAGAAATAACAAAAAGTTCCCCCCCCCCCCCCACGGAGATAATGACAGGGGGGTCTGGGGATATAAATCCACCCGCCATTACCGACAGATGGAGCCCAAATAACGAACTGGCATGCGAGCGTTCCCAGCATGAAGTCATATTAATTATGAATTCCGCTAACTTAGTGCTCGCTCTCCGTTGTTTGATCTGCGTGGCTGATGCAAGATCACGAATATAATGGACATAGAGTTAAATAAATTTCCTGGCAATGATTTCAAAAATAAACTAATTAAACTTGACCTCATGGCATTCGATAAAAATGAGAGAGAGAGAGAGAGAGAGAGAGATTAATTCAACAATACCTGTCGTGGCACAGGCCACAAAGCCGCGGGGATAGCTCACAATTAAGTCTCGGGCCACCCACTGTTCAACTGAGAATTACCTCATTGGCTAAAAATACGGGAGTGATTGCTAACCTGCTTTCCTTCGAGTCACAGCTAAGGAAAACCGGGGAGGGTTCGAGGTCTGGGTCGCGTGGTATCTCACACAACATTTCTAAATGAATGAATTTTTCTCCCATTCACGAATTGAAAGTTTTAAAGGGAAAAAATGATCAGCAACTGATTTAGGAAAATCTTCAACGGATATGATTTCGGTTAGGTTGAGAATAATCATCCTTTGTGTACCATAACAAATAAATGGCTCGTTAATAAAATGTGCAAGAAAAAGGTGCAGAAAAATAAGGCGACTGGAAGAAATAACAATTAACAATGCAACTCAAAAGACTGACTCATCCATAAAATCTAAGCAGATAATATGGTAAGGCCGTGAAACTAGAAGCCATATATAACATATATTTCGCAACTTTCCTACAAATAATGGAATCAGAAGCTGCAAAACATCTGAACTGATTATGCCACTTACATAAGAAGAGTATAAACTAACAAAGCCTTAGAACATCAGTGTTTGCTAATCCGTTGCTCGTGAGCATAACTGTGCTCTCACTATGATCTGGAAGTATTTTCTTCATAGTAGTTAAAACCCAGCAAACACCTGTTATATGCAGGCCTAAGAAAAAGAAAAATGAAGTAATCAGTTATTGAGCAAAAATGCTGATAACAAATGCATACTAAGTCAATGACGCCATTGTTCCACTGCTGTTATTTTCTACTTTTTAAAATTATTTTCTAGTTTTTTGAATTACATCTGGGTAGTGTTTAAACTTCATACTTTGCCTAAAGTTCATTAAATCCACCATTAATGAATCTCCCTGGAGTAATCTGCACTTTCTTTGGATCATCCGGATTCTATATGATTCATCACATGAGAAAGCCAATTTTTTTTCTTTTTCATTCTCCCCCCCCCCCCCTTTTTTTTTCATTAGCAATTTCATGGCATCCTATTCGACTGCGGAGAATGTTTTTTATATATCAATTGTTTTTTTTCCTAGTAATTTCTCGAACCACAGAACAACGCTAAAAAATACTAACGCCAACCCAACCATTTTCGTCCAAGTTGTACATTTTTGTTGAGAGAGAGAGAGAGAGAGAGAGAGAGAGAGAGAGAGAGAGAGAGAGAGAGAGAGAGAGAGAGAGACTGCTCGTATAATCTGCTCTTTGCTTTTCGTTTGGGACTCCTACTGAATTTTATTATCAAATGCAGCTGCATTTCCCAATGTTGTCTAATATATACCATAGCATGCTTAATGAAATGAGCAATATACTGTTTTACTAAACTGTATGAGGCATGTAATGTAAATCTTCGAAATGATCTATAATACCTTCCACGCGAAGCGTTTGTTTTAGCTTTTTAAATAAAAATGCTTCATTTCCAAAACATTACTTGTTGCTGGTTTCCCAAAAAATTGATTTTTGATTTTGCTCTTCGTTCCATTCGTATTAAAAAAATTTGATTGAAATCAATGATTAGTAGAAGCACACTATGCCACTTGGGATAGTGATATATCTGTAAAATCAACGAGCAACATGAAGTTCCCGATTTTTCCCATGATTCTTTTGTGAAACTTATTTTACCTGCCAGTATTTTACGTCGTACAACAGCTCTTATGCTAAATCTTCAGAGGTATTTGGGAGATTTACCACAATATACGTTTTGCAGTTTATTTATTCAGGTCTTGTAGTTTATTAGTTTATTTATTCAGCAACATAACAAATTTCACATCTTCAACAATATACTATCTTGAAAGCAAATATATCACCTGTGTTTTACATTACATATTATTAAAATGAATAATGTACCAGTTTTGTCATTCACAACAAACTAATAAATGATTTTCAATTTAAACATTTAACACAAGAACTCCAAAAATTTTGTGGGATTCCCAAACTTATGGCGGAGTTCCCAAAATTACCCAGAAAACAGCTGGGTGCCCATCAACTTAAAAAGGCTGGTGAACCCTTGTTTAGCCATTACACCTCGAGATAAAGCCCGAATGGTCAAATGGAGAAACTAAACTTGCATCGCTGGACAGAAGCTATGGCACGAAATTCGGACCCTGATGGCTCTGGGGAGAATACCAGCAACTGTTTCTCAGCTTTTGGAATGTCTTATGTGGGCCACTCTCCTGGTAAAGACGCCGTCTGATGTGCTCGACGACATTACTTTTCGTCCTTTTAAGTTAAAGCCTTCCATCTCTTTTAACTCAGGGTTCCTGATGCAGTTACTGTACGTTCTGGTTACCAACTGCATGGCAGTATTCGACCGTTTCTTGCAAATTCAAGATTTCTTTATTGACCTAAGCAATTATTGTGTACTAGGCTGTTGGTTATAACTGTATAGAGAGAAGAGAAGAGAGAGAGATAGAGAGAGAGAGCGAGAGGTTGGTGACGAGACTGGAGCAGGGATGAGGAGACGAAGTGGGATGGGACGGAGAGGAGAGAGACGAGAGAGAGAGAGAGAGAGAGAGAGAGAGAGAGAGAGTGGGTGGGTGGGGTGGGGGAGGGGTGGAAGAAGGAAAACAGCTGGTATCTGTCTTCCTTTTCAATCAAATGTTTACCATCAAAACGCCTACGTAAGTGACGAGCAACGGGCGGTTTTCTAGAATAGGACCAAGTAAAGGAAGTTGCACACGCGATCAACGAACAAAATCCATGTTGCAAATTCACAGACACAGCCATGGCTCCATTTATATTACATATTTATCTTCCTGAAATATTCCTAATAAAAATTAAAAAGCAAACAGCAAAGTAAAACAAGAAATTCTCCTTTGAAAGCTCGTTAAAATAGTTTTGAGAATGTAAATTGTATGAACGTTGTTTTAAAAAGGGTGTTCGGAAATAAAAAATACAATTTTTTTAAGACGAAGGATTCTCGTAAAAATTTGCTACAAATTCTTTTGAACACGTAAATTACACGTTTCGTGCAATGCAGTTCAGATTTTTCTCATCACATTAAACACGCAATGACATACATGGAAGAACACAATATAATATTACAACGCTCTAATGATAAAATTAAGTGGAAAACTAAAACCAAGAACAGCTGATTGGATTGGCAGCCCGGTAATGCATGTAAAGTGAATTGCAAGTTCTGAAGTAATCATTTGACGTGGGTAAACAACAAAAATGAAGTGTCATTACATACGATTACTAAGAAAATTTCAAATCTCCAAGATTTCACATTATGCTAATAGTGTGTCACAGATCGACACTGAAATGAGAAGTTGCTGGTTAACTATCAAATTTTTATATTGTCAATAATACGAGAAATCCGTGTTTTCTCAAATTAACGTTCACGTAATCATTTTCTCACTTCGCTTCTAATAACTGAAAATTGTGTCAAATTCTTCTGGGTGGAATTAAATTCCACTTATATTAAGCAGAATTAACTTTTAAACCACTCTTCTGCCATTCAATACAAATGGAATTATCCAAGTCTCTACATACAAATTATCCTTGGGTTGCATGATGTTTTTAAGGAAAATATTAAAAATAATTATTTTAGACGAACACCATCCACCTTTTTCTAATTTACCTGTAGAATCCTCATTAACACCTCCTCACCTTCCTCCTCCTCCTCCCCCAAGACCACACCTTTAACAAGGTAAAACAACAAAAAACCCTAACAACCTTCCTTTGGTGGTTCAAATAACACTTAGTGATCACTATGATGGCTTTCGTTACACGGTTTAATTAATGAAGTAACGTACCACCCTTATTTCGATCCACCAATCAGGAAGACGACACTTTTCATTAAGTCCCTTTCTCATTAACAAATAAAGTTACTGACGGAATCAGCCAGTTATTCCTCCTGTTTCCAAAACGACAGTTTCGTTTAACGACAAAAGGTATTGGGTGACTGTTTGCTTTGCAATTCTAGAATCCAGGTCTATCAAAGAGAAGCCTGTAATTAATTAACAACTGTAAAATGACAGCAGCGACGACCATCACCGTCACCAACAAAACTAAACAACAACAACAATATAATAATAATAATAATAAGAATAATTATTATTATTCACAAGATAAACTCTACTTCTAAGGAAGAAGCCCAGCACAGGGGATTGATTTGAAATACAAACTTGCAAAGCATATGGTGTTCATGAGGACGAAGTAAGAGGTCAATGGAAATAATAATAACAATAATGCAGATAACAATAAAAAGTAATGTAAATACAGTGTTCCAATTAGAATATGAAAATCCAAGATCGTCCCTAGGAAAAAAAATTAACAAATATACAGATGTAATCAAATGCAAGCCCAATTCCCACCAAAGACAATTCCGCCATCTCGTTCCCACAAGCCCAATTCCAACCAAAACCAATTCCCTCCACCCCCCACCGTTCCCACAAGCCCAATTTCCACTAAAACCAATTCCGACCCCTCGTTCACACAAGCCTAATTCGCACCAAAACCAATTCCGCCTCCCCGTTCCCACAAGTCCAATTCCAAAAAAATAAACAATTCAATTCCCCACCCCCGTTCCCACAAGCCCAATTCCCACCAAAACCAATTCGGATCCTTCGTTCACACAAGCCAAATTTAAACCAAAACCAATTCCGCCACCCCTCCCACCCCCGTTCCCACAAGCCTAAATTCCAACCATAACCAATTCCGGCCCCCGTTACCACAATCCCAATTTCAACAACAACCAATGCCCTCCTCTCACAGCCCCCACCGTTCCCACAATCCCAATTCCAACCAAACGCACCCAACGCCCCCTCAACCCGACGTTGGTCCCCACCTGGCAAAGAGGAAGGGGTCTCCGTCATAAGCGGATCTGGCTTCTCTCGCAAACTCCTTCTGGACACAACTTCCACGATTTCGTCTCTAACTCGCGGCATGAGGAGCACCAACTCCGCAAACGCCGCATGGTCCACCAACTCAGCCACCAAGTGTCAGTAAATCTTGAAAGCCACGAGTTATACAAGTTGAACAGGCATTTCATGGATGTTATGCGACGGCGTTATGATAACTTCGTGCAGTCGTCTGCGGCCGTTGGCATATGAAAATGCTACACAAGATTTTTGCGTTATTATATATATATATATATATATATATATATATATATACATATGTATGTATATATATATATATATATATATATATATATATATATATATATATATATTCAAATTAAATTATATAGCAAAATCTCAAGTTATAAGTTGTGGATTTATTGATGATTGTATAATGGCCGATGTTACTGTGAGAAACTGTTAAGAAAGCTGTCAAAAGAACACACTTGTAGGGAATGTAAACATGAATGAGGTTATGAGTGTTACTGGAAAACGTAAACATGGAGTAACGAAATATTGACTGGAAGGTGGAAGAATGAAAGTGGTTTATTCAAACACATTCTTGGGAATAAATACTTGAGATAACTGAGCCACGAGAGCTCCAGGGAACGTATATATGATGTATATAAATCGATTGACAACAAAAAAATAAAACTGTTGAGCTTAACTATCTTAGCATACCTGCAGTAATAATCGTTGACAATGTGTGACACTCGAAGATAATTAGGAAGATGCCTTGCAAATGTTAGCCAAGGTATTTTCTTTAGCTTCGTCATAGATGAGGAGAAATAAAGAGAGACCATGAATGCTCCAGCTAGTGCAGTGTAATTATGAGGACGCAGAAAAGTATGAGATATGGTCGACTCACATATTTCGACTTTCATTTTGTTATATGAATCAGCCAAAGCCGTGGAATTATTCCCGCAATTGTTACATCAATAACAACGGTGAAAGCTTTCATTGGTTTCTCTGGAGACTCCTTGCCAAGTAGGGAAGAAAGCATACAGTAATAAATCGTGTCATTAAGGTCAGGGCTGTTAATTATGAATGAATAAATCAAGCAGTTTTATACGTAAATTTATATGTATATATAAATATACATACATACATACATACACACACACACACGCACACACACACACACACACACACATATATATATATATATATATATATATATATATATATATATATATATATAGTGTATGTATGCATGTATGTGTGAGAGGATAGATAAACAGTACATAGATAGACAGACAGTTGCATAAACGGAACTCACACACACCGACATGATTTATTCATTAATAAAAACATTTCCTAGACTGAAAATAGGAAAACCTTATCTCTATATTTTATTCAAACATATTTGCAGGTCATAATGACCTCAGTGACAGAATTTAAAACTCAAAATTTTCCAAATCAGCGCAGCGTCGTGTCTTCATAATTCCGAACAGTCCAATTCTGAGTAATGACGTCACTGTGACGTCAGGCAATATCTGAACTCGCATTCAACTTCAAAATATATTTCAGGATGAATTTCGGGCCAAAAGTTGAAATCGCAGCTATGAATAATTTTATGAAATTAACAACGCAATAGCCAAAGAGTTTCATCTGATTTAATGGCCGTGATATTCAATCCCGGGACGAAATGGACGTGAAGGTAAATAAAAAGTCAATCTACAAATTAGTTTACTGCCATTTGTGTCTATACACTAGTGTGTTTCGTTCTCCTGAATTTAATATAATTCTAAATGAGTCTTGCAACTTTTAAAATCACAAAGTGGAGAACAAATATATATTTAGTCTAGAAAGTTATTTAAAGCAACGACATATAATAAAAAAAAATGTTTTGCAAGATTAATTTTAAATCATGTCAAATTCAGGAGTGAAACACACTGGTGTATAGGGATTTTTTTAATTTTCTAAGTTTAATATTGACCAATTATAATCTTTTTTTAACCAGAAAACTGGAAAGAATGCCAAATTCCTTTCAACAATAAAACCTCAATAGAAAACGTCAAATCTGTCTGATGACGTTTGTGATTCCAGAACGTTTTTAGACACAAAAACCAGGTGCAAAATGTTCACACGTTCAATAAAAGGGTAATCAACTTCCGACTTAAAGATTCCTTTTTTCCACCTTTTGTAAGTGACTTCCTTCCTTTTTTATTTTTTTTTACGTTTCTAAGCGGCTTCCTTTTTCACTTTTTTTTTATCTTATTCTAAGGCAGCAGATACAAAGCCAAGAGAAGGGTGAGATTTACGACCCAGAATAAAAAATCCATCGATAAAAAATGAAATACTACGTATAAAAAAGAACAGAAAAGAATAGATCCTCGTCGATGGCTAGTAATTTATCTCCTTCGAACATAAGCCTCTTTGAAGAGCTTGGGATTTTCCATTTTCAACCATGGCTTTTTTTCCTTATACCTTAATTCCCCCAACAGTAAAGCGCATTCAATACTCTTCTGCCGAAAGTAAATCAGGCTTTATACTTTGTAGGGAAATAGAATATTACCTTTTTTTTTTTTTTTTTTTTTTTTTGTGGTTGTGAAGTTACCGAATTAGCCTTTAGTTTACTAAGGAGGTTAATTTTACCCACTCTAATTCATATTCTGGACTTACAGTCTTCAGAGGCATGCATGCAATTTGAATAGCCTTTCCTTCTAACACGCCTATTAATTCATACTCCATCTGAATATGAAACTTCAGTGATGAAATATCTTCGTCATCAGAGAAAGTGTATAATATACACTGTAAAAAATATTTTCTCGTTAACGAAATATCCCTTATAGGGATATTTCACCCACTATAAAACATTAAGAGATGAACGCGGCATATTTCCCAGGCAACGGAAACATCAGCTATACACAAAAACCAACTCTTGACATGTCTATGTTGTTAAAAGCTACAGCGTCCAATTCCTCAACGTCCGTAAATGGTAGTGAAGGGCGTAAGAAATACTTACCACAACTTTCAGGATGTTTGTCACAAAAACCGCTCTTCCGTCGACCAACTTAAGAGAGAGGAAAAAAAGGGGGGTGGGGAGTTTTTTGCTCCTAATGGAATTAGCAACGGGAATCTGAGTACGCAGCCAGAGAGCGTGTGGCAAAACATACTGAGGTAAATTCCTAAGTTACGGGAGGAATGGTGAAGAGAACAAATCTACTAAGGTTTCAAGTACAAGGGAAATTTCACGTTCTGATTCTGTTGTCTTCTTGCTTGGTCTAGAATATTTGTAATGGTTCTACATTTATTTTTTTTTATCTATTAATGCTTTATTCTCTTTTATTTATTTATTTATTTTTTTTTTTTTTATTTTTTTTTTTTTTTTGGCCAAAACAAAATGCTCCCATTTCTCTTAAGTCACACGTCTGTGTATTCAATCTGAGGTATTTGCAAGGGAAAACTATGGCTTCATTATGCCTAAATTTTAAATGTCTGTTCCAAACACAGCTCGGTTGCCTTTTAAAAATATACAATTTGTGAAACAACTCTGGCGACAACATACAATTTTGTTACATATAAAATATTTAGAAAATGTTGGAACCAAAGCTAATCACTCTAATAAATACCCAACATATGGAAAATAGAGATAATTAGTTCAATGATAACAATAAATATTAGTATTTCTTTAAATCTATATATTTTCAGTGATAATGGTTAAAATAAGCTACAAAAAATACTCAATATTTATAAGACAAAATTTGAAATCCATTACAATGACCAAAACTGTGATATGCGATAAATAAAAACCCTGGCAATTGACTGGGTTCATAGTTGGCTACACAATTATGCCGAAAGATAATTTTCTAACATGCTACGACACCTTCAAATTATCAAAATGTTCAAATCTGTGACGGATGTTTCGAGTACACTGAAATACGAATTATCCCAAGAGGTGTTACAAGATGTGATTTGAAAATTAAGTTTTATATTCACTATCAACCAATTAGGAGAGAAATGACCTAACCCGAAGCCAAGGATCGCATACTCTGAGGTCTATCAATTCAACTGCATTTGAAAAACTGGATTTTTCTCCAGACAGACATACGCAGGTTTGACCAGGACATGCATCGAAAGAGAAATAAGCAATCCAACATCTCAGGGTGTTATAATTTCATTTCATTCAAGATCGTTACGCGAGTTCACTACCCAGGAAAATATTGCATCACGCTGGAATAATTTCCAAAAAGAATATCTACCAGAGAACTCATATAACATGTGTTTATACACATGCTCAGACTTCGCTAAACATCGCCAGGCAGCGTGACATTGTTATTCCGTTGAAGAAAAGGATTATTTCAGTAAGACTGATGACCTACTTCACTGAACTGAAGATAAAGAGTTATGAAATCAATTTAAATGAAAGTAAATCGACTTAATTTCCGCGTCAAAAGAACCTGACATAGAAAAGAACATGTTACACAAATATTGTTATATTATTAACATCTGCCAGTACGAGCAAAAGGCCTTATAGCTGGAACAAGGCCAGCCTTACATGAGAGAGAAAAAAAGAAAAACTTCCATCACAACTGACGAAACAGAGTTGACCATGGAAGTTTGTGTTTCACGAAATATAAAAGAGCAATAATGGATTAAATGTGCGAAAACACTTACTTGGACCAACTTTCACTTTCCTCACTCCGTTTTTTAAAATGCCCTTTTCCTTTTGGAGATTAAAATAAATGCAGCAATAAACTATAATAATAATCGAGTCATGAAAAATTATATATAGATTATAGTGTGTGTGCGTGTTTAATTGTTTGTATTGTGTCTTTGCGTTGCATGGAACCAATGGTATTCAGCAACGGGACCCAACGGCTTTACGTGACTTCCGAACCACGTCGAGAGTGAACTTCTATCACCAGAAACACACCTCTCTCACACCTCAATGGAATGCCCGAGAATCGAACTTGCGGTCACCGAGGTGACACGCCAACGCCATACCGACCACACCACTGAGGCGCTAATGTATGATTATAAGGCCGAGCAAGGACATGCAAGACATACCCACGCAGAGAGAGAGAGAGAGAGAGAGAGAGAGAGAGAGAGAGAAAATGATTATGTCTTAAAAATGTTGAATCTTAAAAATGTTGAATCATAGCTTTAAAAACGCTACATTCTATATATATAAACACATTTTCATGTTCACTGAAACGTGAAATACCTAAGTAACCATTAATACACCAGCAAATCGCAGCTTGACGGAGCTGTCATAGCATTCGATGTTAGTAGGCCCCGTGTTCTTCAGCGTGGGGGAGAGGGGGAGGAGAGAGAGAAAGTGGGGGGGGGGGGGGGGGTGAGGGAGATTGTGAGGAGAGGCATTTTGGAAAATATTCAGAAAAGGTTTTGGAAGCTGTTCCCGGACTGCCTTTGAAACATATGATCCTTCCGCGGGCTGAATATTAAAGCATTCGAACCTTTTAAAACGCCTACTCCACTTTTATTTCGTGACGTTAAGGAATTTAATCAAGTCGTTTCAGTGAATTTCTCAGAATGTCTGGATGATATTGCCAAATTCAGCCGCAGACTCAAAGGGATCCGCGGTTGGATTGTGAAATCACACACTCTTTCATCCATTTTATATGTGTGCGAGAATTAATATGATTCGTAAATAATATATGTTCACGGAAAAAGAATTGGTTTCATTGGGATATTTCTTCCTCAGGAAAAATTTTTTACGGCTGACCTATTTCAGTGATCTTCGGTCTTAAATTGATATACTGTTATCCTGAACACAAATGTCACATGAACAAATAAATCAAGAAATTCATTCTGATGCATTTTCAATTCTGTGTTGTTATAATTTTCGACTACGGACTATATATATATATATTATATAGTATATATATATATATATATATAATATATAGAATTATATATATATATATATATATATATATATATATATTATGTACTGATGTAACACGTATATAAGCATTTTACTTCATTTAAAGATATTATATATATATATATATATATATATATATATATATATATATACATATACACAAAACGGGCATACACACACACCACACACACCACACAATAATATATATATATATCTATATAGATATATATATATATATATATATACACATATATACATACATATACGGATAAATATATATTCATTTAGATTATATATATATAATTATACATACATATACATACATACATATATATATATATATATATATATATATATATATATATATTATATATATATATATATATATATATATTAAATGTTGAGATACAGGTATTTAGATATATGTCTTGGGGCATTCTGTTTACCTCATGCTGCAAACATGAGCGCAAAAAAACGTACTAAAACGTTTTGAGGGAGTGGGGCCTAAAAGAGGGAGTAAAATAATCAACGACAGCAAATATGTTCACCAATAAAAAGCTGTATGTTCAGGATTGTGGCGAGGTGTGAAGAATCCCTCCGTTCCAGCCTGAGGATACTTTGGGTGACACTGAACAAAGCAGGAGGAAATGTTATGAGAAATTGCAGTCTTAGTGTAGAGAAATAGTTACTGTAAAAGGCTTTTAATATTCAGGATGTATTCGACTGCATTTTAAGAAAGAACAGAGTCGGGGTAGATATCGTACTGCTGATGAAAACTGATTATTTTTGTGTGAAAACTGATTATTTTTCTGAAAATGGTGGAATGAGATCAGTGAGGAAGTAATAGAAGCTGAGTGAAAGGGAAAAGGTGTCATGTAAGAGTCGATGAGGGACGAAAAAGAAGTTACGGAGACGGTGAATAAAATACAAGCGAGGGGGCATTAAACGTTTGGGATGAATATGACCGAGAACCCGGTGACAGAAAGTTATTTTGTAATGGAGGGAAGTGATGACAGAGAGAAAAATGACCGAGTAAATGGATCTCGTAGTAAAAGGTAAAACTGAAAAGACTTTGCCTTGGGAGAATGCAGTCTAGCAATGTCAAGAGCTCTTAAATGCAAATGATGCAGAGAGAGAGAGAGAGAGAGAGAGAGAGAGAGAGGAGAGAGAGAGAGAGAGAGAGAGATCCGCATGATGCGACAGTCCAAATGGGTTTATGTGCTCGATACAGACTGTGAAGGATGTATGAGACTGATAACATGAGGAGCCCAGAGGGGAAATTGAAAGACTGGACAAAATGTTTACATTACGGACATCTGAATCGGAAAACCACTCGAAAGGAACATACTGCAAGAAAGAATGCGAATACCATTACATTATTAAGCGGAAGAAAAAATTCTACAGTTATGTAACTGTACAAATTTACTCAACAATGAAACTATACAGAGAGTGTTCGAGAATCACAGACTCTAGTAAGCTCTCTATATAGTTTCAATCTCAGTGGATTTGTTGCATCATTTCAAGAGCTAGTTTTGGTAAGGTTACATACTCTTACACACATGGTAAGGCTTTAAATGAGAAAATAGGGCAAAAACCATAAGTCTTATAAGAAGAAGATTGCCATCATTTGCAAACTTCAGTACATTTTTTTTCTCTTTTTTTATTGAAACTGAGGAATTTTTACACCAAGCGAAGCGTGTGCCCAGAAGACGCAGATTGGAGAGCGGCTACTAAATTCTTTCATGGAAAAAGGAATAAAAAGAACATCAGGGAAAGGACTGTGTGGCAGTTTGGTATTTGTGGGATACAGGAAGGCGGCAGTTGTGAATGGATTAAAACCGCAGTTAGTGTAAGCAGATGAAGCATCTGCAGTTGGTAATGGCAAAGAGAAGCTGCAAAGAATAGTGAATAATTTTTAAGGTGTTTATGTACACCAAGGGAAAACTGATAATGAGGGGGAAAAAATAATAGCCAGGGAGTCGTGACGAATGCTTGTACAGAGGTTAGTTTAGCAAATATTGCTGATAGTGTGTATGTATATGTATAGACACATTTTATTTGCATATAGATATATAGTTATATGTATGTATATGTATGTATATATATATATATATATATATATATATATACATACATATAACTATATTTAACTCTCTCTCTCTCTCTCTCTCTCTCTCTCTCTCTCTCTCTCTCTATATATATATATATATATATATATATATATATATATATATACTATATATATACTATATATATACTATATATATACAGTGTGTGTGTGTTTGGATCGCCGCTACACATGACTTTTTTCTGTACAAACTTATATAACTCTATATTTAACTATATATATATATATATATATATATATATATATATATATATATGCATGTATATGTATATGTATATGTACGTGTATATATATTTAGTTAAATATAGAGTTATATAAGTTTGTATATATATATATATATATATATATATATATATATATATATATGTATGTATATATAGTTGAATATAGAGTTATATAAGTTTGTATAGAAAAAAGTCGTGTGTAGCGGCGATCCACACACACATTGTATATATATAATATATATATATATATTATATATCTATATACATATATATAGTATATATATATAAATAACTATATATATTATATAGATAATATATATATATATATATATATACCCCCACAACACCACAATGTGTGTTGAATCGCCGTTACATTTTTTTCTTCTTTTTTACGCGTCTACGTCGAAGACTCGGCCGTCCGGTGGTAAAGTATTTATACCTTTGTCTTGGGGAACAAAAGAGCCGATGTGTTCGCGAGACTTTAAAAAGTAATATCTCTGTCGGTCGTCTTTTGTCTCTTTCTTTGATATACGGTGACAATTCACCGCTGGCCGGACTAAGGACAAAGTTTCATTTCGACACGCACAAAGGAAGTGGCCCTGTGCTTCCAATACTTAACGACAACTGTTATAAAAGTATTATTATTATTATTATTATTATTATTATATTATTATTATTATTATTATTATTCAGGAGATGAACCCTATTACAGATGGAAAAATCCCACAGGGGCCATTGACTTCAAATTCAAGCTTCCAAAAAATATGGTGTTCATGAAAAAGAAGTAATAAAATAATAATAATAATAAATAATAATAATAATAATAATAATAATAATAATAATAATAATTTCCTCAGTCTACTCAGCTGTAAATGAGTACCTATCCCTGATGGGGTAGGGTCCAGCTATGGGTTAAATAGCAAAACTCAGCAATAATGGAAAGAAATGAAGGAATAAACGACAACGACGTAAATGGAACCTCTGGCAAACAGAGGAGCTTCGTCGGCAACCAGGCATTCAACCCAATTGAAGGGGAAGACGGTCAGGTACTTGGAGGTCGTCATCCAGCAACTGATCACCACAACGACAGTAATCAACAGCCTGAGATTGGAGCTACAGAAGCAAAAAGGAAGAAATGGACAAGAGAAGAAAATAAGGAAATATGGAGATGCTACATCAGAAGCAACCCGACGGAGAGAGGATATAGAAGAAGATTGGTCAACATCTGGAATGAGAGGAATAACACCCCCCAAACAGAGCAGAGGCTGGCAGACCAAGTAAGGAACATAAAGAAAAAGAACTGGCTCTCCCCAACAGAAAGAGAAGAACTGGAAAGGGAAATGTCACACGACAACGAATTACACGAAGACGAACTGAGAGACGATGCCACAGAAGACGACAGGGAGGATGAGGTATCAAACAACGACACACGAAGAAACACCGACGAAGTAACAGAGAGGACGGAATGGGTAGAAAAGATTAGACAATGGATGGAGCCAGATACAGAGAGAACAGGAACAGGAATAAGGGATACCAACAGAACAAACTATTCGGAACCAACCAGAAAAGACTATACAGCCAACTAAGAGGGGAAGACAACCACCCAGAAATTCCTGAAGCCGAACCAAGTAAGAGACTCTGGGAAAACATATGGAGTAATCCGGTATCACACAACAAACATGCAACATGGCTCCAGGAAGTCAAGGAAGAAGAAACAGGGAGAATAAAACAAAGATTCACAGAGATCACGACAGACACAGTCAGACACCAACTAAAGAAAATGCCAAACTGGAAAGCCCCAGGTCCCGATGAAGTCCATGGATACTGGCTCAAAAACTTCAAGGCCCTACACCCACGAATAGCAGAACAACTCCAGCATTGTATCTCAAATCACCATGCACCCAAATGGATGACCACAGGAAGAACATCCTTAGTACAAAAAGACAAGAGTAAGGGAAATATAGCCAGTAACTACAGGCCTATCACCTGCCTACCAATAATGTGGAAGTTACTAGCAGGTATCAATCAGTGAAAGGCTATACAATTACCTAGAGGAGACAAACACCATCCCCCACCAACAGAAAGGCTGCAGAAGGAAGTGTAGGGGCACAAAAGACCAGCTACTCATAGACAAAATGGTAATGAAGAACAGTAGGAGAAGGAAAACCAACCTAAGCATGGCATGGATAGACTATAAGAAAGCCTTCGACATGATACCACACACATGGCTAATAGAATGCCTGAAAATATATGGGCAGAGGAAAACACCATCAGCTTCCTCAAAAATACAATGCGCAACTGGAATACAATACTTACAAGCTCTGGAATAAGACTAGCAGAGGTTAATATCAGGAGAGGGATCTTCCAGGGAGACTCACTGTCCCCACTACTCTTCGTAGTAGCCATGATTCCCATGACAAAAGTACTACAGAAGATGGATGCCGGGTACCAACTCAAGAAAAGAGGCAACAGAATCAACCATCTGATGTTCATGGACGACATAAAGCTGTATGGTAAGAGCATCAAGGAAATAGATACCCTAATCCAGACTGTAAGGATTGTATCTGGGGACATCAGGATGGAGTTTGGAATAGAGAAATGGCGCCATTAGTCAACTTACTACAAAAAAGGCCAAAGTAACGAGAACTGAAGGGATAAAGCTACCAGATGGGAGCAACATCAAACACATAGATGAGACAGGATACAAATACCTGGGAATAATGGAAGGAGGGGATATAAAACACCAAGAGATGAAGGACACGATCAGGAAAGAATATATGCAGAGACTCAAGGCGATACTCAAGTCAAAACTCAACGCCGGAAATATGATAAAAGCCATAAAACCACCATGGGCAGTGCAGTAATCAGATACAGCGCAGGAATAGTGGAATGGACGAAGGCAGAACTCCGCACCATAGATCAGAAAACCAGGAAACATATGACAATACACAAAGCACTACACCCAACAGCAAATACAGACAGACTATACATAACACGAAAGGAAGGAGGGAGAGGACTACTAAGTATAGAGGACTGCGTCAACACCGAGAACAGAGCACTGGGACAATATCTGAAAACCAGTGAAGACGAGTGGCTAAAGAGTGCATGGGAAGAAGGACTAATAAAAGTAGACGAAGACCCAGAAATATACAGAGACAGGAGAATGACAGACAGAACAGAGGACTGGCACAACAAACCAATGCACGGACAATACATGAGACAGACTAAAGAACTAGCCAGCGATGACACATGGCAATGGCTACAGAGGGGAGAGCTAAAGAAGGAAACTGAAGGAATGATAACAGCGGCACAAGATCAGGCCCTAAGAACCAGATATGTTCAAAGAACGATAGACGGAAATAACATCTCTCCCATATGTAGGAAGTGCAATACGAAAAATGAAACCATAAACCACATAGCAAGCGAATGCCCGGCACTTGCACAGAACCAGTACAAAAAGAGGCATGATTCATGTTGGCAAAAGCCCTCCACTGGAGCCTGTGCAAGAAACATCAGCTACCTTGCAGTAATAAGTGGTACGAGCACCAACCTGAGGGAGTGATAGAAAACGATCACGCAAAGATCCTCTGGGACTATGGTATCAGGACGGATAGGGTGATACGTGCAAACAGACTAGACGTGACGTTGATTGACAAAGTCAAGAAGAAAGTATCACTCATTGATGTCGCAATACCATGGCACACCAGAGTTGAAGAGAAAGAGAGGGAAAAAATGGATAAGTATCAAGATCTGAAAATAGAAATAAGAAGGATATGGGATATGCCAGTGGAAATCGTACCCATAATCATAGGAGCACTAGGCATGATCCCAAGATCCCTGAAAAGGAATCTAGAAAAACTAGAGGCTGAAGTAGCTCCGGGCCTCATGCAGAAGAGTGTGATCCTAGAAACGGCACACATAGTAAGAAAAGTGATGGACTCCTAAGGAGGCAGGATGCAACCCGGAACCCCACACTATAAAATACCACCCAGTCGAATTGGAGGACTGTGATAGAGCAAAAAAAAAAAAAAAAAAAAAAAAAAAAAAAAAAAAAAAAAAAAAAAAAATAATAATAATAATAACAATTTCAAAGCCTTGAAGCAAAAACTTTGAAGTACTGAGAAAAGTTAATATATTCACTAAAACCAGATCAACGGTCTTCGTACGACCTTATGCAATTTTGTAACCTAGAGTAACCAATTATTTTCATAATGAATTGCTGTCGTCAGAAGCTTTCTCTAAATTATTGTTCCTAATTAAAGTGTGTGTGTGTGTGTGTGTGTGTGTGTGTGTAGAGGAAGGAATTTATAAGCATTCAAGAACTAAATATGTAAACTAAAATTAGAAAATAGGTGCATGTGTATATTGTGGATAAGTTACTGAAGACTGGAAACCTTCGGACTCCTGTAATTCATTATACCTATTAAATGCAGATTCCTTGGTTTTTAAACGTACTTAGGATCATGTCTTAATATATACTTAACACCTTATCATGTTCAAGCCTCTGCCCATGCTGACTAAATAGTTTACCTCTTAATGGCGCTAAAAACATGGACTACTTAGTTTATTAAACATACCTAAACGCGTATAAAAGGTCCCTTAATGGATCCCCCCCCCTTAAATGTTGCTCATCCCACATATAAGAATGAGTTGTCTCTCGCAACCACCACTTCACTCCTAATACACTGATAATAAATCGATTATAATCAATAAGAATACATAAAGGGGTTTGCATAAAATACAATAACGGTGTTATACGAAAGATTATAAACATTATAACTTCGTTTATCTTAAGAAATCTTGGACCCTATTATCATCGAAAAACATGTTGTCATGATGCTAATGAAAAGCGAAACTCCCTTTTGCAACAGTTAAGCAAGGGCCATGAAACACCCCCTGAAACATTTGGAAGAAACTGAGAAACTGTGCTTTTTATGGCTGGTAGTGATAATATAACTCTCACTTTTTGCTGGGTTCCATAATGGCACGTGAATATATCACATACTGTCCCAAAAACTCATTTGATTTTCCGCTTGTCTCTTTACTCCCTTTCACATGATTTTGAAATTAGATTTGACCATTTCATAACGACTTTCGGATGTGATAAAGATAGTATATATTTCGTCTATTCGCAAAACATTTCAAAGCAAAAGCTTTAGTATAATAACAGTTAAAGGCTTGAAAACAAAGTCCAGTGATTTCGTCTAAAGCACTGAGCCCTGCTGTCGAAACAGAATTCTGCTAAGTTCATATATCTTCTTAAGCGCATTAAATTTCCCATTTTCTTTCTTTTTCGAAAAGACTGAGACAAATCTATTCTGGCCATTATTCTTTTTAATATCAACCATGATAAATAACGGGGCAATACGTTTCACAGACACACCTACAGCAAGTTGGAAGCGTAAATTACATAACTATCCTCTTATATAACTCGTCCACCTCCTTCCATCTGTGATTTTATCTTTCTTCACTTAACTTCTTTTTCTTTTTTTTAAGCTTCCGACCAAACACGTCTCTTACATTCCAACTAAGATCCTTTTGCGCTGAAATATTGCCCTTTCCAAATGTTCCTTATACAATTTCCCTCGGTTTTCTTTTCTATTTTTTTTTTCTTTCCCTCCACTTCCCGTTTATTCCTTTCTTCGAGTTGCTCTGTCCTGCCGTAGCCATTACCAGGAAAAGAGAGAGAGAGAGAGAGAGAGAGAGAGAGAGAGAGAGAGAGAGAGAGAGAGAGAGAGAGATGAAAAAATCAGGGCCGTTAATATCTTTTGCCTTTTCCTAATACCGTTCCAGACTCAACAAAAGGCACCGTAACGCCATCTACATAAGTTTCTTAATGACCGTATTTCTTTTGACTTTTTTTCTCTATTTCTATAGCTTTTCTCTTTTAGAACTTCTTCAGACTTTCTGTGTTTATAACGCATTTTCGCTTACTCTGGGAGTAAGCCTACAAACTACTTTGTTGTTGTTGTTGTTGTTGTTGTAGGGGGGAGTGGGGGGAGAGCGGGGGTTGTAGGAGAGGTCAATGGAGGACCCTAAAAGGGTCTGAAAAACCTGTTTCGCGTCGAGTTAAAGATACAGGAATTTTAGGATAGGATGTTTATGATTTATTTATTAGACTAAAAATGTAAAAAATACACAATGTGCATACTACAAAGTACAGAAAAATTATGTATATTAATTTTCGTTGGTGAAACAAGGTTCTATTTTAATATATATTTTAGGACGTATTAATTTTACATTAAAAGTTAGGAATATAATGTTTACAAGTTATGAGGGGAAAAATCTTGCACGCGGCCAGTGTAAGCTGGAGGTCAGATCACGCCTTTTTTAAAAACTTTCTCTCCTCTGTATAAATGAACATTATACATTCGATAACATTTATGTAATATTCTCTCTCTCTCATCATATATATATATATATATATATAATATATATATAATATATATATATACAGAGAGAGAGAGAGAAATTAGTGTTTCAATAACTGTATTATTTACAATCTTTGTACATTTGATTACCGGTGAGCTATGAGCCTTAAAAAAAATAACTAAATTTCAGTCTTGTCCTGAATAATGCAACAATTTTGTACTAATTCTCCTACTCCCGAACAAAGAGAAACTTCTATGGGGCGATTCCAATCTCCCTTCATTTCAAAACGGCGGTTATATGAGGAATCTGTAAGGGCACCATTTTCTATACATCACAAAACCTTCCGGGAAAACTGGGGTGCGGGGGTGTGGGGTGGGGTGGGGGGTGGGCAACATTATATATATAAATCTATGGCCACTCGTTAAACACACCCATTTAAAATCTCCTTCCACGTTACTGGCTGTCGCCGCTGCTATCGACCCAATCAGGAGATTCGTAGCATTTTAGCTTTACGGCACCGTCTCGTCAGATATTTCTTATGCTAGGAATTTTAAAGTCGCTGTTAGAGAAAGAGACAGACAGAGAGACTGAGAGAGAGAGAGAGAGAGAGAGAGAGTTACTTCTCTTTTAAGTTCTTACTTCCCTCTCATTCCTTTTCCTTCTCCCTTTTCATTTCGGAAAGGGAGATCAGGATTATGCATTAGTAACTGTCTCGACTGCTGTGGAAGGGGCTCTCTCTCTCTCTCTCTCTCTCTCTCTCTCTCTCTCTCTCTCAGGATTAATCATAGTGGTCTTTGTCTCTCCATATCTCATTACACACTTCACACGATTTAAAAGAAAACATTTTTAGGGCCGTGGTGCACTTTATTGGAAGGTCCCCTTTCTTCGTCTTTCCCATTGTTACTTTCTTTGAGAGTTCCATATACTACAGCTGAATGGCAGATATTCCCGTATCTTTACCCTTGGGGAATTATGAAGCCTTTTTCTTCATGTGTCTCTCTACCAAATGAGCAGTATATTTTGTCCTACAGTTAACTTTTTCTTTTGGTTAGATAATGTCTTTCACACACACACATACACAGACACACACACATATACATATATATAATCATATTGTAAGAATCCTTAAAATCGTATATGTAAAAAATGCTTACCATGTTTATCCGGGAAATATGATCAAGAAATTGATAAATTAAGCTCTTGATTATTATTTCCCGGATAACCAATGTAAGCATTATTACCACAAGAAATTTTAAAGTCTTACAATAAATTAATTTATTTTCTTACTAGGAACACTATCTTTGGAGATTATCCTTTTCTCCTCTGATTAATAATCAAATACTAATGAATCTGATTAAAAATTACTCTGAAAATGAGAACATATCTTCATCGATTAACGCATCAATTATTAATATAATTCATTTGAAGATGAGACAATCATTTTTCCGTATCTTAGGTTCGTAGAGGTTGCAGATTTATTTATCTAAATGATTAATAATGTATTTTACTATCTTCTGATACAACTCACCGTAATACAGTTTATCTCTTCGGATTTAAAAAACTTTAAAACCTGTAAGATGGTCATAATTTTTCTTTTTAAAATTTTCACAAATATTTATAAGGAATCTTCATATATTATTAGCAATTAAACAAACAACCAGAAGAAAAAGTTCATTTAGCCCAATCTAAAAGATATCAATCAATGTGCGTTGGAAAAACGAATAAAATGGAATGACGGAATTCTCTCATTTATGCATGCGACTCTAAGTTTTCATTTACTTTTTACCTCGTTTCAATTTCCATATTCATAACCGGGTTTTAGGCTGGCATCGTTTATTACGATGAGATATGATACAGCGTCCTTATCTATTCCATTTAAAATCGACCATTTTTGGAGTGGCTGATACTGCGGGAGGTTATCAGCCTTCCCTAAGTCCAAAATGTTAAGCTTTAAGTTAAAAAAAAGAATTTTCAAAGTAAAAAAAAATAATTTGTATTACAAACTTCAACATACCAAAAATGAAGATTATGTTTGGTCAGTCATGTATTAAAAAAAATGGGGGGGGGGGGGGAGACATTACAATTAGGGACGATTATAAAACAGATCTAGAGAGAGAGAGAGAGAGAGAGAGAGAGAGAGAGAGAGAGAGAGAGAGATTATATATATCTCCGGCCGTCTTCAAACTACTTTTGGGGTCTCCATAAACCGGTACCTCCTTGAAACACACAGGGCATGCTACTTAAAACCTCCGGCCGTTTTCATCTGTCATCAACCGAGAAAAGAGGAAGATAAAAAGATGCATTGAGAGAGAGAGAGAGAGAGAGAGAGAGAGAGAGAGAGAGAGAGAGAGAGAGTACCTAGTGGAATTCCTTAAAACCCTCATCTATGGGCGAAAATAAAGCTCCTGGACGATCCGTAATCTTCAAGTAATCTTCAAAGACTTGAGAGCCACAACGCATTAGGAAGAAATGGTCGATGAATTCTTTGAACAACACACACACACAGAGAGAGAGAGAGAGAGAGAGAGAGAGAGAGAGTCTTCGAAGAGACAGTGAGGCAGTCGAGGGATAGGAAAGAAGAGTGAATTCAAATGACTTCCCATTATTATTATTATAAAAGTAGTTTATGACTTCTCAAACTGAGAGAGAGAGAGAGAGAGAGAGAGAGAGAGAGAGAGAGAGAGAGAGAGAGAGAGAGAGAGAGAGAGGGGTCTTGGAATAGTTACTGATTACTGGATATTATGACAAAAAAAGTAGACAAACAAATAGATGAGCCTTCAGATTCTGTATGGAAAAAAACCTTTTAATTAAAGTCTTAATCCTCACAAAAAATGTTAGTGGGTTCCCATTTAGTCTTCTCTTTAGGATAAGGATACTTCAAAATTAAAAAAAATATATACCTCACTACGTGACCATTAAATGGTCTTTTAAGCTATCTTTCCAAGAAAGTAACCATGTACACAGACATAAATATAAACAAATAATGTCTAAAGTTGGGGGCTTTAGTCGTCCCGTTGCAACAGTTTTCAAATGAAAGAAGTTGTGAGGGAAAAACTTATTTTTCTATACACCGGCATGGCGTTTCAACGCTGAACTCAAGTGCTTGGGTAAATAACGCTTTTGGATTTATTATGTTTATGAGGATAGAGGTATCCAGTTACACCTGCTCTTAATTTGTGTTCTTATTTCTTCGTTTAATTACTAACACTGCTAAAACAACAATAACTTTTTTTTAACCTTTTCATTCATAAGACCCTTCAATGTACTAAAGGTTTCATCGCAATCACGGAAAATATATTTAATAAAGCGATAGGTTTCAGTAAAGGATCACAAAAATTTAAAAATGACCTGGTAGTCTCCATACCATGCAGAAAAAAAATAAGAGCCATATAAACAATTTCACCAACAGGAAGAGATGCTTTCATAAAGGAAAAATGAGTCATTTCTTTATGTAAAATGGCGTCTCAATGTCTAAGGTCATCGACACCTTCAACCAAAAAAAAAAAAAAAAAATATTTCCCAACTTCGATATCTTAGTTCAACAAAGATGTAACTTTCCATCCTACGTTATAAATATTTGATAAAAGACCTGTATCTAAAACTCTGAGATTGATTCACAAAATTCTTCCAAGTTATGCAACGACTGGTTTGTACTTACAGTTTACGGCGATCTAAGTTCCTGTAGAAAGGGAAAAATGAATAGATTAATTATTTATTCTAAAGAAGAGACAAAATATTGCATTACCTTATGAAAATCGTGCTTTCTGTATCTATGGGAAAGTGACAAATAATTAAAGAAATGTATAAATCTCTACATTAACTATAGAAAGCAGAATTTGAAATTGCACTTCAAAAATAAATATGAAATAAAGCATAGTATTTGTTTACAACAAAGTATTTGTTTACCATTCATTCAGATACGGGCACGAATATATATCAATACAAAGCTTTCAGATACAGTTCGAACATATCTCCAATTAACTGCGCAAATAAAAACCCGGTGATGATTGAGATAGAAAATTGAGATGGAAATCTCTATGATAATCAATTGACAATTCGGTCTCTCGATAAAGCAACGCCGGCTCGTACATTCCGATGACTATGTATGGCAATTTGGTTGGTAAACAATTTTCTTTCCCCCCTTGTTTATTCGCTTATAGATGATATAATGGCGACATTCTGTTGAAATTTGATTTTGTTCACAATAATTTACAGGCTTTATTTTATGTAACTGAGAGAAGAAATTGAGGTTAGAAATACAAGCAGGTAAACTGGATCGATATCCAAAGAAACTGTACTAAATACAAACAAAAAATAAATTAATTAATTGTTATGTACGTGCGATACTTATGTAACGAGCGCGGGAAAAGTTTACCTCCGCCAACGCATTCAGTTCGCAGCTAATACACTGCACTGCATCATGCTTAAATGTTATAAGTGTAATCAATTATTACTGTATCGAGTCCGACACACAGGTTTCGATCGTGTCAATTCTACATCATGTATGCAGGATATGATTCCTTATTGCGTATTGAGCTCCGATTCCCACATGTTTGTTAAGATCCTATAACAAACGATTTTGTGTTTTGTATATTATACTAAGCCCCTTCTTCAATGTAGCTAAGCGAATAAACTCAAGATATGGTTTATCATCGCCCTTCTTCCTCGGACCTCGGCGACAAAGGATGGAATTACATCTCCAATACTAAAACACCATCTTTTCCTCTACCTACAGGTAAGAGTGAAGAATTGTAGCGTGTGTCATATAGCCTATACAGGCACACAACATAAATATCTATATGTAAAATGCTAATTCTCAGGGAATTTACCTTCCATGTCTCCAAAAAATTTTTACGTGTGACGTTTCTTGTACCTTTCTTGCAAGTGTTTAAACGACTTTGGATGAGCGTTATCATTTCAAGCCCGAAATTAGGTCCCAGATTCAAACTGGCTTATAATGGGGGAAATAACCATCTAGAATACTCAGAAGTAAAATAGAATCTTATAAATTAACATCAATTACCCATTTGGAAGCGTATGATCTACAATAAAGGCGAAAGAACGTACTCTATCGTCTGAGTGAGTTCTATGTATTGTTCCTAATACCTTAAGCATTACCTGACTATTTTCCAAATACCATAAATTACACTAAACACTGTTAGTTATAAGGGAAAATAACAGAACACCAAAATACATAAGATTCTTACCAACATCATTTGGTTAACAGGAAATTAGTACTTCAACTGATGACAAATTAGATACAATATGAAGTCCTTTTTTAAAAACATATTTTAGTTTAATTTTGAGCTAATCAATTGATGAACGTCAATTTATACACTATACTTATCATGTATTATCGTTGTTTTAAGATACTACGTGTATATTTTTCTATCTGACGCAAATTAAATGGCTTTACGAAGAATGTTAGGTGCCATCTGAAAACTTGGTAACATGAACAATGGCAGTGCACCACATACTATAGTTATCCTAAAACCTGAAGATTTTATCGTTTTCTGTGTTGAGGAACGTTTTCTTTCTTTGAGACTTTGTTTTCTCTTGGAGACTTATTTGTTTTTCTCGTTAGGCCTTTCCTTTTCCCTTAATTTGCTTGCTTATCATAAAAACTAAATCTTTTTCAAATCATATTGACATATTGATATACATAGTTTATATGTATACATTTAAATGCTAAAAATCAGGAATAAATAACAAAGGAGTTAATTAAAAGAAGGGTAAAAGAAAAGGGTTCTATTTCTGAACATATCTTAGTACCTAGGTAGTACTCAGTTCAGTAGGAAACATTGAATATTATATAGCTTTAATGCTGTAAGTACTAATCATAAACTCTTCAGAAGGAAATTTACAGACAAACATATTTTGTTGATATTTATTTTTTTTACCAATGCAATAGTTACCAAACCGGTATTTTTAAAAACACTACTAGACTAGTACGCAACGGAGAATGTATAGATGAAATCATTGTAATTGCGTACAGAAGCAAGAAATCAAATCAAAATACATCGGACCTGATATCTAATGAAGAATTGAGGGTGGCGAAACACTTTTCATGGTGATACAAGAGAAAATGTAATGAATCGGTCCTAAAAAAAAAAAAAAAAAAAAAAAAAAAAAAAAAAAAAAAAAAAAAAAAAAAATTAAATAAATAAAAAATTAATAACCAAATAAATGCATAGTAAAAACAAATGCAGTGACGTCTTCAGACAAGCTAATAATAAAGCAAATAATAGCTCATGATAATAGTTAATGATCATAGCAAATGATAATAGTTGATGATAATAGTTAATAACAATAGCGTAATGGACAAAATAGCCTGCTATGAAGTATTTCAGGGCTTCTGTAACACGTTTTTTGGCAATAACTTTTTATCTATGCATTTCATAGATATAACGCTTATTAAAAATACACATTATATCTACACATAAATTTTGACTGTATTCTGCATTACGTAAGTTGAATAAATTTGGTACTTATAATGTTAAAAGTGACTTTTTTTGAAGACGGGCCAACTTACTCAGAGATAAGGTTTCGAACGCACTCGTTACGTAACTTATGACAGCATTTCTTATTCCCTCTTTCTCGATGGATGATTGGCTATACGTAACGAAGGCTATACCTCTGGCAACAATGACAAAAATTTAAATACAAGCAAAGCAGTACACCTTTATGAACTCTGAATCCTCTCCACTGGAAAATTGTTCATAATGAACAAAAAAATATGTTAATAAATACAAAAACACTTCGATTATTAGTCTAACTCCCAAAATAAGTGTCCTAAGAAATTATAATCTACTTTATAGGTCACAATCAGATTGACAAGATGTAGGGAATAGTTGGTAATTTTCAAAAGACATAGTAGACAAGCTTGATTTGATAACTGCTGTATCCAATGTTCAAGCCATTTTTTTATTTTATCAGCTATCTACCTATTTACAAAAAAAAAAAAAAAAAAAAAAAAAAAAAAAAAAAAAAAAATAGACGGTACCGCATTTTGGCTTTAAACCTTCACCAATAATTATCGTCAGAATGATGACTTCATGAGGCTCCACCCACTTTGGCCTAGTTATAATTCAAGATAACAATGAAGGCTATCATGGACATTGTTGTATTAGAAAATCTAACTTCTGGCTATAAAAACTATTTTCTCGAGTAGTTTCATTTCTCGAGTAGTTGTAAGAAGTGCTAAATGATCCTCAGGGATCCCAGCAGTTGGCCTAAACGTTTTAATTCATGTATATGCTGCTATTACTAATTCTGCGGCACTACTGCTACAGTAGTATTACTAACGCTAGCACAGATACCCTACCCACCCACCCCCTCTATGTATCCGTTCCGCCATTTCATAAAGTATTTATATCCAACATGATCGTACAAACTAAAAAAAGAAGAAGAAAAAAAATATATCGGATGATCCGTTGGTCTGCTGGAGATTTTAAGCACATATAAGCTTATATTTTACTTTGGATAAAAATCTTATTTTAACAAAATAGTTATATAAAGACTTTACATACAATCTCTCTCTTTCTCTCTTGGTGGCCTAGTGAATAGTTAATGGAAGTGTTCAAAATCCTGAATGACATTACAAGTATTATAATCACGTTACGCTAAATACAAATCAGACCATAAACATTGGATTTAAACTAGAAACTGAATAATTACCTATTCAGGCTATAGTAAGTATGGCCACGGGCTTTCTCTTGACTGTATAAAGTTGCAAGTCATAAGACAAATGCAGTTTTGCTACCACGGAGACAATTCCAAATCCTGTTAGCCATTCTTGACTACTATGGGTTTAAGAGCCGATGGAATAAGGTGAATGGGTTTCTGTGTGGTGGATGGGCGGGGCAACATTTCGTAAAACGATGTTTACCTTGATTACGTAATGAATGTTTTTCGACTCTTGGCTCGCAAGCATTGGCCATGGCGCGTCGGCTTAGTATCATTTTTACTCTATAAAAATTAAAACTATCGGGTTTAGGTTATTGATAATGCTGACAAAATTTGTGTGTATTTGTAAAATATACATATGTCAACTTTCAGCTACATCCGATGCTTTGATAAGGAGCAAAAAAATCCAAAAAACCATGTTACAGAGGTCCTGATTTCATAGTAGCTGTAACTCCATGGAAAAGATATTTGACACGAAAACCAAAAAGGACTCGATACCTACGGGACACTCTGGAATCGTAGGAGCGGGGTCTTCATGGAGGTACTGCGGCCTTCTTCGTGAGACCCGAAGGAGGCGGTGTCGTCGAAAAGGGTGGTGTGGGTGAGCTTATGGCGTCTCTTGTAGCAGTAATACACTATGCCCCCTGCGCTCACCAACACCATGACGGAAGCGATCACCACCACGATTCCAACGATTACCAGCATGTTTGTAGTCTGTGCCTGTTGAGAAGGGAAATACATTTGTTAAGTATGAAAAATAATGATTAGGCCACAGGCCAAGCGCTGGGACCTATGAGGTCATTCAGCGCTGAAGGGAAATTGCTAGTAGAAGGTTTGAAACGTGTGACATGAGGTTACTGAATGTAGTATAAATCTATCTGATCTATCTATATATATATATATATATATATATATATATATATATATATATATATATATATATATAAGTGCATACTGGCTGCTAATACACTGCACTTTCCTTTAACAGGTAGTGTTCAGAAGTAGTTTTATAGATATTTCACCCATTATGTTTGTAAAAAGAAAGAAATATATAAACTATGTTACGTAAATTATTTTACTCTAACATCTCATGAATAATCTGATCTATTTCTACCTTTTTCCGCATGCATACTCAAAAAATAATTGAATTTCTCCAAGTAAATTTGACTATATCAGTCGAACGTTCGACAGACTTGCTATACCTAAAAACACATGCATATACATACAAACGTACTATACACCCATGTACACAGACACCAACACATATTCGGTTTCCTATTGCTCGGAAATCCCGTGTAAAGCAAAAACCAAGAAAATCAAATACCGGTAGAGTTACTGGAACGACAAATATTAAATTTCACCCTAAATTGAATCGTAAAACTTTGAAAGGGCAAACTGACACAAAAATAGCTACCAATAAAAATGTGCGGTAAAGATAAAACTCCTGTCTATTTATACCCATTTGGCAGGAGAGAGAGAGAGAGAGAGAGAGAGTAGACGAAGCAATGTTAAAATGAGATACATTATACGATGTGCTTTATAACTGAAGGAAATGTTGCACATTACTCAAGACAGTGTTAGAATTTTATCTTTATTCTTTATTGCAATAATTTTTGTACCTCAACATGCTCTTTTAGATTTCTGAGGGTTTATTACAGATAATTACTTTTTATTTCACTTAGGGGAGTTAACAAAAATGTAACGATAAAAATGCGCAGTTCACGTCATTATAAAGCTCGTTCTCTCTCTCTCTCTCTCTCTCTCTCTCTCTCTCTCTCTCTCTCTCTCTCTCTCAGGAAACAAACTGGGCTGTTCTTACGCAAATCACAATAAATTTTATCATTCCAAAATGTGGGCGTCAGAAATTATAATTATCCTGTAATTGGCCTACTGCATCCTAACATTCTCAATAAAATAGGAATTTCTTTTTGTGAACGAATCCTGCTGAACTGAAAGGTTAGGTAAGTAGCAAGTGTCTCTATTCACAATATTTCTGTCAAAGTCCCTCATTTCTCATTGTCTGTAAGGCAGTAAAAATGCTTACTTGATTCTAACAAAGGTGACCTGATATTTGAGTATCTATAGAGTGGCAGGATGCCACTTTAACATATATTGTACTAATTTCGTTTCAGCTTATATATATATATATATATATATATATATATATATATATTATATATAAATTTTTTTTTTGGGGGGACAATATTAACTAAAGTGTTTTTATCTGTTCACAACACGTGATTCTGTGTGTGTGTGTGTGTGATGCAAGTATAATTGTTTATTAAGAAACACACAAGCAATGTGTACCTTCCTACACTTTGGGATTTTCGAAATGTCAAATAATGCTGCCTAATCACACTAGGGAAAGGACCACGGGCTTAAATAATAACACACACGAAAGGATCGCATACCTCATGGGAGCCCCAAACTTCTGCCAAAATTTTTCTTAAAACTTCTCATTGTTACGCATTTCCTGGGGGTAAAAAACTTCCCCTCATCTTTCCTGGAAGAAAAGGAAAACTCTCCCTCGTCTTTCTTTGGAAAAAAAAAAACTCCCTTATACTTCCTGGGGTTTGATGGTATTATCTTTATCACATTGCGCAGTTATAAGCAATTACTTCTCCTTGGGAGTCTTTCTTACGTATTTCCTATTAAACGTTAAACGAACAGTTATTGCTCATGTATTATATAAGAAAAACCTAATCGGGTGAGGCAACTTTAGTCATTTACCCTAAAATTAATGCTTTACAACCCAAGTTTCAAGAACAAAGCTTTTAGGCAGCCCAAAAAATTCCCAGTGGATTTGCCAAATTCTTCCTTGCGTACTAAACTTTAATCATTTTTCCTCTCTCCTTCCCTAAGTTTAGAACTAGGATCATTCTTAATCCATGGACCGACTTTAGTGCAAAACTACAGTTCATTTTAATTTTAAAAACTGTGTCCTCATGGCATGCAGACTTTCCATACTATTCCAAGCACCGTACTACAATTATATTGAACGGGTCCAGCATCAAACTTTTTAACAGCGTTTTGCATACACGAAGGTCACTCTGAGGTCCAATACAGCAACTATACCAAGATAATTAGCCCTGGCTGAATCTTAAGATCATAAGAACAAGGTTTATACAGCAACCCGGACATTTCCCTTATGGGGGCATACCTTACACAAACTGGTCAGCTGCTCAGTTGCACTGCTACCGCCTTATCAGACGACCTCACTTAAATCGCGTCAAATCTTTGGCGAATTGAACTGAATTGAATTGAACGTAGAATTTAGGCCAAAGTTTGAATGGTTAACAAGTTGCACTTTGAAAGTAAGATGGAAGAAAGATAATAAGGAAAAGAGGTATATTAAAAGAAACGAAAATTATTGTAGCTGGGAGCCGAAGGGACTCTGCAAAGAACCTTAAGTAATGCCTACAGTGCACCGCATGAGGTGCACTGACGGCACTAACCCCCCTTACGGAACACATCTTTGGTGAGCCAGACAAATCTGGTTTCTTTCAAGCACACCACACTACCTCCCTCCTTAAAGTTCATATATTTTGCATATTTCTTTTAAAATATATATATATTCCTCTACTGACACTGGCATTCTAAAAAATATTTTTTTATAATACTGGAACCAATTACGCCTGTTTGTACTCTCACCTTATTGTCATGTAATTTATAATTCTACCACTATGTATTAGCTCTCTTGAAAATGCGTCTTCTAGGCAAAATTGGTAAGGATTTAAACCATGTGGTTCAGTCCCCACCTCCCCCTCTGGTACGTCTACGCGCACACAAACGCGCGCAGAATATATATATGTGTGTGTGTTATTCATATATTTATATACATAAAACATATACATATATTTAATTATATATATACGCATTCTGCAAGAAGTCTATAAACAATATAAAGTTTTCAAATTTATTATAAATCTGTCTTCTTTACTTACATGACTGAGCGTTTGATATGGTTCCTAACTGTATTATATAAAAGTAGAAATCTAACTGCTCTAACTACAAACAGCAATTCCCGAATTAAATTTTTGTGTGTGTGTTGCAAGTAATATCTGAATACTACATCAGTTTAATCTTATATTTTTCACCAACATTATTTCCTTTGAACAGCTTCAAAAGACATAATTGTCTAATTCTATTCCGTTCGAAGACTCCCCGTTATTTATAATTTTAAAAAATTACTTTTTTTTTTTTAGCTTATCAGAATCAGCCTCCACCACCAACCTTCCCACCCCCCCACCTCCCATCCCACCCCCCCCTTCCCTACCACCCGTCCTCTCCCTCTAACTTTCAAAAGGAAACATTCGCCATTATCGAAAATCAATCTTAAGAAGCGAAGCGAGAGAGACAGCTGTTTATGAAATACATGGATACAAACACAACAGTTGGAAACATACATCTCGGGACAAGGAAATCCTAGGGGGTTTTTCGGCATGACGTCTTTATCTGAACAAGAAAAGAAGTCTTACATGCCTTTATCTTTTTATTTATTTACTTATCTATTTATTTATTTATTTATTTATTTTTATTTACTTTTTTTTTGCTCGGTACTCTTGCTAATTACGTTCGTTTGCGTGTTGTCTGAAACAACCTCACGCAGAAAATCCCATTCATGGAGAGAGAGAGAGAGAGAGAGAGAGAGAGAGAGAGAGCTAATACTGAAATTTTCTGATTGTGAATTATCCAAGGAGAATTGCACAACTCTCTTCTTTAATTAATTTCTATAAGATACCTAAGAGCCCTAAAAAAATTTGTTTTTAAATTACATTAACAAGTCCATCTTCCTCATTATTTCTCTCAGCTTCGTTTGCATACCCAAGGGCGTTCAAGTAACTGGCAACCGTACTTCCAAAATACATTCACTTAAACATGCCAAACGCGTATTTGACCCTGATCTTCCTTTAGTCTGTTAAAAGTGATTTTTTTTTTTGTTCGCCTTTTTCTATCAACGTGTCAAAAAAATTTAGATTTTACTACGATTCTTGTCGCGATTCTGAGCTGAGTACACACGTCATGTTATCGCAGTCTCACGTCGTGTATGTGTGCAAGTAACATATACGACTTAACATCGGAATCATGCGTGCACGCCAAGTTTCCATGTATATTCATATACAGTACAAAGTGCTAAAAATCACATAAATGTGACCACGACCTTCATATAGCTATGCTGATGTTGCCTTGGTGACCAGAAATAATATAGCTACGTCAAGACCCTTATTTGCCCATAATGATTGTTTACAATCTTCAAACGTTTCATTAAATGTCTAAGGATGCATCGGTTTCTTCGATGACAAATAATAAAAGGCCGCCAGTAACGCTCAGTTATACCTGCACAGTAGGCCTGTGCAGGCAAAACTGAACGTTAGTAGGTTCAGTTTTGCGGAACGTTCAGTTTTGCGGCGACCTTTCAGTAATTATTAATCTTTATATCATATCGCTGCTTTATAGCTACCAACTCACCGTTAAACTGTAAAGAATGAATGTCTAAGGTGGGTACACACGTGAGAGCCGAACCTTGTATGTGTAACTGAGTTACGCATATACGGTTACAAGGTGTCAAAATGTAGAGGACGAACCGTAACCACGTTAAGCACGTAACTTCATTTCAATCCACTGCGATCACCAGTCTGTCTCTGTCTGGGTTGTTTACCGACGATGGCCACCATGCAAGTAGCAGGTGCCGCGTATATTTATACACATTATTTAACGAAGATGAAGCGAAATAAAAGAAGATGGTGGCAATCAAGGTTATATACTAGAAGGGTAGAATACAGTGGTCGGGAATTACTCGCTGACATGAGATTCCAAAAGAAGTTCTGGCCACAGTAAAGTCTCTTCGTAATAGCTAATAAATTGAAAGGACCTCTTCGTCACTTCAATCAGCCATGGTAGACATATACGTACTGATTGACCAAAACAAGGGACTCTACTATGGACGGTCTTGTTCATAGTCGGTGTTAACAAGTTCAGCAATCTCTGTTGTTACGCGTGTAATACAGGTCCCGTCCACACATGGCGTAACGTTCAAAGAGACCTCCCTTTGATTCGGAGCCCAAAAACCGACAATTGGCGGGACGGAGGACGAACCGCGCCTCGAACCTCGCGGGTTCGGGGTTCGGGTTCGAGGAACCGTCCACACTTGCGTTTTTGTTACAAGAATCGGTTACAATACAAGGTTCGGTGCGCACGTGTGTAGCCACCTTAACAATCCGGCTGAAAGCCAAAAATGTACAAATTAACCAATTAAACTAACGAAGTCTTAACTTTCCGCATAAATGATACACACACGTTACCAACAGCGGCCTCCTGAGAACCTTATATTCTTGAAATTTCTTTTATATTTCATGCTAATCCCCGCGTTGGGGAGACGAAGGAGTTCCCGAAAACTTTCTCCTCTCTGATTTCCCCAAAGAAATCAAGGAGGAATTGCCAGTCTCATCACTAGCGAACGAACAGAGAGCTCTCAATACATGTGAATACACTTAAGGAATGACATGTTTTGCATTTTTCTCCCTTGTCGGTAAGTTTATTTACTAGTCAATGTAGGTCGCGGTAATTTTCTGTCCTTATTTTTTTCTTCATGGCAGCAAATTAGTAATAGCGACGTCGTATGTCTCTACTTTCCAATTTTTAGTATACATAAAACTGGGTTGGCTAAATGAAGGATTATAAATAATAATAATAATAATAATAATAATAATAATAATAATAATAATAATAATAATAATAATAATAATAAGAGAGGGAAAAATGGATAAGTATCAAGAACTGAAAATAGAAATAAGAAGGATATGGGATATGCCAGTGGAAATTGTACCCATAATCATAGGAACACTAGGCACGATCCCAAGATCCCTGAAAAGGAATCTAGAAAAACTAGAGGCTGAAGTAGCTCCAGGACTCATGCAGAAGAGTGTGATCCTGGATACGGCGCACCTAGTAAGAGGAGTGATGGACTACTAAGGAGGCAGGATGCAACCCGGAACCCCACACTATAAATACCACCCAATCGAATTGGAGGACTGTGATAGACCTAAAAAAAAAAAATAATAATAATAATAATGGAAACATTTCATCATCGGCTCACGCTATCTAAACATATAACCCATTCACAAATTAAGTAGTTACCGAGTATTATATTCTTTACTTGCATAACGTATAGTGAACAAAAATTTAAACAGAACACTGTACCAATAGCCTTTGAAATAATGTAAAGTGTAAACCATATTGATTTGTAGTCAGAGCCAGTTAAAGATCGAATATTTAAACTATTTATGCAAACGTTAACTTAAATTTATGAATAGGAAAATTGCAACATGACCCTATTTTCCTTTAACGTACAATGAATGGAAAAGAAACAGAAGAAAATATTAACATCATATAAATATTAATTTCTCGTACTTCAATTCACAAATATTTAAAAGTATGATATTTGAGTAAGAGAGAGAGAGAGAGAGAGACTAGAGAGATGAATGAGGAGAAGAGACTTTAAGAACAGATGCGAGATGCCAAGGAAGACGGAAGAAGCAATGGGGGGAGAATTTTTTTTTTTATTTTTTTTTTTTTATTTTTTTTTCGTTTTTTTAATTTTTTTTTTTTTTTTTTTCCCAGGAAAACCTGAAAGGTAGAAGAGAGGAGAGAAGAGATGATTTGAAGGAGAGAACGAGAGAGACACCCTTAAGAACAAGGAGAATTTCTCCAGGAACTGAAAGGAGAGAGAGAGAGAGAGAGAGAGAGAGAGAGAGAGAGAGAGAGAGAGAGAGAGAGAGAGACTTAAGAACAAGGAGAATTTTTCCAGGAACTGAAAGGTCTAAGGTCAAACTAATTGTAGGATCCAGGACCCTGAGGCTGGTCCAGGATAGTCAGCTTTCACAGAAGATCCGGCTATCGACTACTCATAATAAAATTCACGAGAATATAAATCAGAAAAATATTGACGAAAAACTAATTAACAGCATATGGAGTATCTCAAAATGTAATTCATATAAATATTCTCGAAATCTTGGTCTGTATGCGAATACTTAAAATATTTCACTAATTATTATCATAATAAAATATACTTTCTGCGATATTACAATACTTTAATATAGGTGTTTGCTCCATGTTAAAAGTAATCGCCTGTTTTCCCGTAACTAAAAACGATGATATCACTTTTCCAGATAACAAAATAACTTCATGTAATTCTCGTCCTTTAAGTATCATATCATGAATGACAGATAAATAAAAAAAAAGAACCATAAACATCATTCAACGTACCTGTTTTTTCTATAGTCACCTTTTAAATTTACCAGTGTGAGTGGGGAAAAATTATCCAACTACCAGAATCTAATCATAAGAGGAGAGTGGAAATCTTAAAATATCCACATTTGCATTTCAATTACAAGTAATACAAAACAAAAATAACAAACCCGGAAATATTATTAAATCTCAATCTTGATAATAGTTCATAATTTTACGAAAACAAAAACAGAAAATATTATCTAATCTCTATTTTTGTACAGCTCATAATTTTACGAAAAAAAGAAAAAAAAAGAAAAAAAAACAAAAAAAAACACGGATAAAACATCGGACGTAGCGCAGGCTTTCATCAACAAAGAGATTCAAATGCCGAGTTTCCACTGATAAAAAACGATGAAAAGTAAATTGGGAAAAAATGCCCATCAAAGACAGAAACAAACGTAGCACTCCATTTGATATCAGGCCTTGAAAAAGGGACAGGGAAAAAGTCGCCCGAACCTATATGGGCTTAAGCGGTAAAAGTGACAGGTCAAATGTGCGAACGCAAGCAAAAATGAATCTATAAAACAAGGGAAGGGAAGGGGGTTTAAAGGGAAAGGGAAGGGAAGGGAAGGGAAGGGGAGGGGGCAGGGAGGGCAGGGAGGGGGGGGGAGCTGATTGTATTATATCCATGTGTGCCCTATAGCCCTCTTATTTTTTTTTTTACACATACTGCATATAAACACACATGCGTTCATACACTAAATGCCATTTCAGTAACTCAAACAAGTTACTTTAACAATATTTAACATGAATGTCTTTGGGTGTAAATCTAACATTGCACTAAGAAGGTAAAAAGGCCCATGTTCCGAAAAATTCTGTATTCCTGATAACTGGTGAAATATGAAAATATAGTAAGCGAAAATAGTACTCATAAGTAAGATAAATAATACCACAGCAACTGAAAAACCGAAAAATTCTGTATTCCTGATAACTGGTGAAATATGAAAATATAGTAGGTGAAAATAATACTATAAGTAAGATAAATAATACCACAGCAACTGAAAAACCGCAAAGTCGTCATGAGAATTAGACCGTTCTTTGTAAAATCTCATTTATATTCCAATTCTCGATTAAGATCTGCAGTATCAACAAATAGACTAGGTCTCTCTAAGAAAATTGTGATTTCAATTTGAATTCCATATACATACAAAATTGCCAACAAGTAACATATTTAGTTCTACTAGCAAATATATGTATACAGAAATTATGTATGAAAATTCGTAAACGTAACTAAGTCTACGGGCATTACCACCCCCATTTCACGGGCAGAACCAGCTCCGTTTCAGGGATTCCCTTCTCACCCCCAACCCCTTTGGATGGGGGGTAGGATGAAACCCCATCATAAATCATCTTAGGTGTTACCACTATAACCCTGCCAAGTTTCATGCCCATCGGGCCAGCCGTTTGGCCGTGATTGAATGACAGACGGACAGACAGACATAACGCCCATTATAGTAAGATATAAAATCCACATTTGGTGACAAATGCACGGAAGTGAAACCCACGTTGTTCCAAGTATAACCGATATTTGATTTAATTTCCATTTGAAAACTACATTATTGATAAATAAGCCATTTTCCAATTACTGAGAAACAACATCAGTAGGCGACTTGAATATTGTGCTGTGCAAAGCTTCAGTCTGATTCAACTCAATCTAACCAACTACGTCAGTAATTGAATATTTGACTTGGGAAATTTCTCATTTAAATCAAAATTCTTTCCGCAATATGGTCTGAAAAATTCTCATTTGGATCAAAATTCTAGTTGCAATAAGCAACGCAAAATTCTCGCTTGAGTAAAACAAAATTTCTAGTTGCAATAAGCTATGCAAAATCCTCTTAAATCAAAATTCTAGCTGCAATAAGCTACGTAAAATTCTCATTTAAATCAAAATGTTTGTTGCAATAAGCTACGCAAAATTCCCATTTACATCAAAATTCTTTTTGTAATATAGTTTTTGATGGTGTCGACAAAACGCCAAATAAAACAATCATCACCTGCAAAAGCAACTGACTTTCTCGGCCAAACTGCGCGTACAAACACAGAGAGGCTCATCAGATACAAAAAACGAAACCTCATTAAGTCAAATCCAACTACTTTCATAAAAACGACAGCAAAAGAAAGTTTCGTTAATATCATGAGTAACTGTTATAAAAGGCCAACGGTCCTAGATCAAATTAATCCCCATAAGAGGATATGACTCTTAAGACAATTCCGCTCTGTACAAATCTACGAAATAAGGAAAAAGATGAGAAGTTGTTGCTTACTAGCCGACAGAGACGAGAATATACTATATATATGTATTGTCGGGAGCCCTTGGAAGTAATCTTTTGGGTGTAACAATAGGAGCTACGTGATATACCGTAGGAAGATTACCAGATATTAGCCAGGGAAGGGAAACAGGGAACTAATAACCTGAAGCTTCTGTGGAGGAGAATTGGGGGGGGGGGGGGGGGTGTTTGTCCCCCAATGCAAGAGTCAAACTTTTTCTTCATGTCCATGTTTCTCTCTTTTACCTTGACACTGCGTAGCAACGTCGGGTCTCCAAACCACTCGGCGTATAATTGACACTAATATCTTTTACAAACACCGGAGCAATAACGCAAAAGCGTAATTAGCTGGGAAAAGCAAGCACCCACAATATAACAGGGTCATTAATTCAAAAAGAAACAAGTGCAATGGATAAAAGCGCATACGCATACTACATTTTTTTTCATGCGTATGCATACCCCGAACGGTAGCTAAAATTAGCGGGCAATAAAAACTACAATCACGGAACTATAAGCAACTAACTAAAGGCGCATTTATTCTTATAACAACCTTTACCAACCAGTATTTTGGGACCATGCATATTAAAGCAAAATATAAAAACCGATAAAATGCACAACGACGATACGCTGAAGATATATTTCCTTAATCATTTATGTAAAAAGAATAACCGTATTAATTATATATATTACATATATATATATATATGATATATATATATATATATATATATATATATATATATACATTATATATAATATATATATCACACAATAAAGAAACACGATGAACACGGAACCAAGATAAAAAATCGCTAATGAATAAAGATGCAGGGGTAAAGCTGCCATTACCACCGAACTGAAGCAACAGCAGCACGAGAATCAAAGTCCCGAAAATCCATGAATCCACTGGAAGGAGATCCTAGTGTAACGTCCTCGGAAATATCCTTTTGGGGTGGCAGATGGAAATGGGGGGGAGAATAGGGGGAGTGGATTGCTCCGGCAGGATGGGGAAAGGAGTGCGTCCAAGGGGGATCAATACAGCGCGCTGAGACAGGTAAAGAGAGAGAGAGAGAGAGAGAGAGAGAGAGAGAGAGAGTAGAGAGAGAGAGAGAGAGATGATGAGAGAGAGAGAGAGAGAGAGAGAGAGAGAGAGAGAAATATGGGGTCAGGAGAGGAGATAATTTCAGCATGCATGATTATAACTTACATCTCGCAAAGCTGTGGAAATCTTTCAGAAATAAAAACTGACATGGGATAACTAAATATGAAACATTGCAAACATCAATATAAAAAGGTTAAAAGAAATGTAAAACTGCAAAAGCACATTGCAAAGAAAGATGCGGAAACTAAAATACAGACGATAAAAGTCGAGGACATGAAGTTTACAACTGGAATGATCACAATAGCAAAAAGGGAAATTGAAACACTTCCAACGATTTATATATATATATATATTTTTTTCATCTGGCTTTACTCATCCATGATTTGACTGCAAGCAGATTGAGCTCTTATTTTTTCGTTTTCTTTTAGTGAAGTTTATACGTAATTCCTGACATCTATAGCTAGGGTACTCATGTGCAAATCATTACACAAATGTTCCTTTATGTATGTATATGTATATATATGTGTATATATATATATATATATATTATATATATATTATATATATATATATATAGTATATATATATATATATATATATATATATATATATATATATATATATAGAATTCGAATCGTAAGGTAATGAAGTTCGGATCGAGTCTCTGTCGTTCGATCACATGTTAGTTTTATAATGCTATATATATATATATATTATATATATATATATATATATATATAGATATATATATATAGATTATATATATATATATATATATATATATATATATATATATAGTTATATATATAGCACGAAGATGTTTTGTAGAAAACTCATTTCCATATCATTCTGCAATAATCATATGAATTTATGCTAATAAGAGGTTATATATGCTTGTATTACAAGAAAAGTTCCGAACATTATAAAAACTAATGTGATTGAACGACAGACTCGATCCGAACTTCATTTCCTTACAGAATTCGAAATTTTCATGACATAAGAAGATAGAATCGACTTCAAGTATGTTTGTTGGGTCTAATTCTCCCTTTGTCTTTTACATATTGCAACACAACTGGTCTGGTTAAAATATCTTTTAATAATGATAATGATTTAATAGTCTATTCCCTTGTATTTCAATTATTCAAGTAAATGATTGTTCGTTTTCATAATTCTAAGAGATGACTGGAGAGAAAAAAAAAAGGTACACGGGGTTGTCATACAATTCCATATTTCTATCTACACGTCTTAACTAAGTAAGTATCAATTATTGTTAGAATGAACAGTTTCTTTTCCTTTTATTTCTGATCTCTTGCTTTAAAAATAAAGGCTTTTGGTGCTAAACATATAATTCAAAACATCCCTTTAAAATTAAATGAGGTCCTAATCAGAATATTCAATATTCAGCTGCTACAGCGCGATTTTAAAAATGGGACATTGACTACGAGTATGCAGAGATGTTCTTAAAAACAATATATGGTTTCTAAATTGAAACGTTTCCACATTGCTTCAATTTGTAACTCAGGCATCAGTAGGAAAAAATAGGCTTCCATCTTATCTTGACAACTGTAATGTCAGAGACCATTCTGGCTACATCCTCCTCAATTCCGATTGAACAGATTTTGAAATAAATCTACCATGATCCCAAGTAGCGTTAGAGGCTTGGCTAGAATTACCTAAATGGCTTACAGAAGTCTCTCTCCTCTCTTCTCTCTCTCTCTCTCTCTCTCTCTCTCTCTCCCTGTCAACAACAACAAACATAAGGAAAGCTATTTCCTTGATACCAAATCTTCTCTTCAAATACATATATTCTTAATGTCAACGAGAGTGTACGCTTCTTTATATACTCATTTACATTCACATATAAAACTAGATTCAAAAAGATACCTGCTGCCATAAGCAAATTCGACAATTCAGGCCGGGGACTGACTCATCCCGAAGCTTAATCTACTACAACCAACACTTGAATATGAATTGAATAGAAGTCAAGACCACGCGGTATTTGGTTGTTCGGTAAAAAACGAGAAATGTTACTTTACGCTTCGAACGTACGGAAGTTTTTTTTTTTTTTATGAGAGTATTCAGAGCCTGGGGAAACGTGCATAAGTTTTTTTTTATTTCTGAAATGAGAGTATTCAGAGCCTGGGGCAATTGAATAAGCTTAACTTTCACAGAAATACAATATAAAGCTAATTAGATTTACCATATAATCTAGGGAGGAAAGGTTTCCAAAATTCAAGATCGAGTTTTTTTTTTCTTAAGATGAAATCTTCTACCTTTAATAAAACGTAAACAGGAAATTTATGTTTATTATATTAATAATGAGACCGACAGGCTGCGCTATCCATGACCTCATCTAACAAAATGAAGAAAAATAACACCCAAAATAAAAATAAAAATAAAAAAACATAGACATGACACAAACATATCTAGAAATGCGATGATATTTAAACGCTTCGCAAATGGTTTCTAATTTGCCAGAAGTATAAAGGAATTTTAAACTTCACTAAAGCTTCATTCTCAAATTGATCTACCATCCATGCTTCCATTCAGTTTCATCCTCAATATCTCAACATTACTCTTGAACACATTCCCAACAGGCTTCTTTGGAAAATAATCCAAGTTTATCACTACCCTCTTCAGATATTATTCTCTAGTTCCAATCAGCACTATATTACCTGCAGGCATCAACTATTCTACCCAAATCACGATTTATTTCAATACCGAAGGTTTTGCAGCTACAATACCTTCTATCTCTCATTACTAAACTTCACACGAAGATATTTACCATTCAAGCATTCATTAGAAATTCCTGTCTTACTTTTCCACCAAACCAGTCACTCTCCCATCAACCGCCTCACACACTTTTCTCTTCCAAGTTAAAAATGTTTAATCACTTTGCACAACTTTGATTCTGTGCAAGACACTCTCTAAATGCTCCACAGTCTTTCTATGGATTTTATCACGAGCATCTAAAGATTCATGTGTGATACATACACCTTTTCCCGTTTACTTAAAAACATATTGCAAGATTATATTATCGTAATAAAGCTCTAGTTCCAGACACACCGCCCTCCATGTCCAAACACGCACTGTTCATCCTTTATCAGTTTTTCTATCATCTGCTTTTTTTTCTTGCAGAGATCTTTGCATGAATATTTTCACATATAATTACATTGTTATATATTATATATATATATATATATATAAAATATATATATATATATATATATATATATATATATATATATATATTTATATATATATATATATATGTATATAAATATATATATATCTATAATATTATAATATATATATATTATATATATATCTATATATATATAATATAACATATATATATATATATTAATATATATATATATATAAAGAATCATTATGAGCCAGTTATGCTTCTTTAATGCAAGTAGAAGACAATATGGGTACAATAATTAATGGCACGCTGAAAGGCGGGCATGCGAGAAATGAAGATCAATGCTTCAATACGGAATTTCAGATGACGATTCCGAGAAACGCCGAGAGAGAGCCCTCACAATGAGCTAATTAATGAGCGTTTAATGTGATGACATACAATGAAACTTCATAAAAGTGGCACAAAGATGAGACGCCCCATTCATTATGTTAAAATTCTTGCCAATTATCAATGTTTGATCACTCGAAAATGTCAAATCTAAATTTGAGCGTTTCTCTTCTTCTCTCTCTCTCTCTCTCTCTCTCTCTCTCTCTCGGGGTTATTGTTATTCGAGTAGCACTATATTCGTCACAATAACTCCTTTTGACCTCGTAAACGGAACTACTAGCTGCAATATTTATTTATTTTACCGAACAACCAAATACCGCGTGGTCTTGACTTCTATTCAATTCATATTCAAGTGTTGGTTGTAGTAGATTAAGCTTCGGGATGAGTCAGTCCCCGGCCTGAATTGTCGAATTTGCTTATGGCAGCAGGTATCTTTTTGAATCTAGTTTTATATGTGAATGTAAATGAGTATATAAAGAAGCGTACACTCTCGTTGACATTAAGAATATATGTATTTGAAGGGAAGATTTGGTTTCAAGGAAATAGCTTTCCTTATGTTTGTTGTTGTTACGGAGAGGAGGAGAGAGTTTGTTGTTGGTTGAGGGGGGGTGGACGGGAGAGAGGAAGAGGAGAGGAGAGAGACGAGAGAGAGAGAGAGAGACTTCTGTAAGCCATTTAGGTAATTCTAGCCAAGCCTCTAACGCTACTTGGGATCATGGTAGATTTATTTCAAAATCTGTTCAATCGGAATTGAGGAGGATGTAGCCATAATGGTCTCTGACATTACAGTTGTCAAGATAAGATGGAAGCCTATTTTTCCTACTGATGCCTTAGTTACAAATTGAAGCAATGTGGAAACGTTTCAATTTAGAAACCATATATTGTTTTTAAGAACATCTCTGCATACTCGTAGTCTATGTCCCATTTTTAAAATCGCGCAGTGGCAGCTGAATATTGAATATTCTGATTAGCACCTAATTTAATTTTAAAGGGATGTTTTGAATTATATGTTTAGCACCAAAAGCCTTTATTTTTAAAGCAAGAGATCAGAAATAAAAGGAAAAGAAACTGTTCATTCTAACAATAATTGATACTTACTTAGTGTAGATAGAAATATGGAATTGTATGACAACCCCATGTACCTTTTTTTTTTCTCTACAGTCATCTCTTAGAATTATGAAAACGAACAATCATTTACTTGAGTAATTGAAATACAAGGGAATAGACTGTTAAATCATTATCATTATTAAAAGATATTTTTACCAGACCAGTTGTGTTGCAATATGTAAAAAGCCAAAGGGAGAATTAGGCCCAATAAACATACTTGAAGTCGAGTCTATCTTCTTATGTCATGAAAATCTCGAATTCTGTAAGGTAATGAAGTTCGGATCGAGTCTGTCGTTCAATCACATTAGTTTTTATAATGTTCGGAACTTTTCTTGTAATACAAGCATATATAACCTCTTATTAGCATAAATTCATATGATTATTGCAGAGGGATATGGAAATGAGTTTTCTACAAAACATCTTCATGCTATATATATATATATATATATATATATATATATATATATATATATATAATATATATATATACATACATACATAAATATATATAGCATGAAGATTTTCGGGTTTGCATCCTGCCTCCATAGGAGTCTATCACTTCTCTCACTATATGTGCTGTTTCTAGGAACATGAGTCCTGGAGCTACTTCTGTATCTAGTTTTTCAGGTTCCTTAACAGGGATCTCGGGAATCGTTGTATTATTATTAATTATTATTATTATTTATTATTATTATTTTATGATTATTATTATTATTATTATTAGTTATTATTTTTATTGATTAGTTATTATTCAGGACACGAAACAACCGTCTATTCATGTGGAGCAGGCCTGCAGTGGTCACCGAATTGAATTCAAACTTCCGAAGAATATGGTGTAATGTAATTTATTTTTAATCTTATTATTATTCTTAATATACTATAATAGTTGTTTTTAATACTATAATAGTAATAATAATTGTAATTATGGAAACGTAAGAGTTAGCTCACAAAATGACTAATAAAGTACCTGTAAAAATGATCCCTAGGAAATATGTCTACTGATAGGCTGTCACATTTGTGTGCATTTTTATGAAAGCGGATGATAGAAATTTTTTTTAAATGTTAAATCCATTTTAAAGAAAAACTGACAAGGTTGCATTACCAAGAGTTTAGATTTCCCGAATTTAATGTGATGGTGAATAGGTAATAAAAATGAGTCAGTCCGAAAGATTCAATATATTTACGAAGTGAAGGTAACACGAAAAACTGTTGATCAAGAATTTTATGAATACTGATGCGTTTTCGTAAAATAATACAGTTAATCAAGAATTATATGATATTGATGCCTCACGTAAAAAAAAAAAAAACAAAGTAAATTGAAAGACTTTAAAAGAAATGGTAAAGAGAGTAATTGAAATAAGGTGAAGCTAAAAAAAAATACCCCCAAATTGTTTTAAGATCCCAGAGTTGTCTCAAGATACCCGGCTGAATGACTTCCAGATTTCATAATTGAATTTATCCATTAAGTGAGACGATGAAAACAAAACTCTTAGTAAAAAAAAAAAAAAAAAAAAAGAAAAAAAAAAAAACTTTTCTTACTTACTTATGCCAACTCGGCGTTCAGAGTTATTCAAGAGAGAGTGAAACACGAGTGCTCCTGCATGAGGGATTTTTCATGCCGGTAAATATTTTGGTTTAAGGTCGAGCGATTTAAAAAGAAAAAAAAAAAAAAAAGAAAAAAAAAAAAAAAAAAAAAAAAACCACTTAGAAGGTTGCTTACGTTCTGGAGAGGAGCCGCATATGCAAGCCTGAAGATGGAGAGTTAGGGTATGAAGAGAGAGAGAGAGAGAGACGAAGAGAGAGAGAGAGAGAGAGAGAAGAGAGAGAGAGAGATCGCATTTCAGAACACGATATTGCCTGCTTATTATGGGTATATTAAAGGCCGGATGTTAGTGAGTATAAATCTATATCAGAGGGGATTTATTTCCAGAGGAATTATAATAGGGTTTGAGAGAGAGAGAGAGAGAGAGAGAGAGAGAGAGAGAGAGAGAGAGAGAGAGAGAGAGAGTGAGATTTTCCTGAATTCTAGTGTATTAGTTAACGTAAAATAAGATAGATTCTACTGACAGAATAGTTTTGAATGTATTATGTTATCTTTATATATAGCCACAGTTCAGTTTGTTATTTATGACTAAATGGATTTCGTTTTTTTTATAGCTTACTTATTGAAGTTGTAACCAGAATGCTTTATCAGGAGAAGTGCTTTTATATAAGGTTTGTATCGTGAATGATATCGTACAGATAAATAAAGTTTCCAACAAGTAATCAGCGACAACAAAAGCACTGCTCTTCGGCTTAAACAATTATCAGTAACGTGTGGGTGGATGTGGTCAGGAATTGGTACAAATCGGCATTTTTATGTGATAAACAATTTAGTATTTTCCATTTATCCTCTCCATAAGACATTTAGCAATTTCTATCATTGTGAACAAAGTGTTTTTAATATCATGAATCTTATATAAAGAAGAATGTTTTATCTTTTCTTTGAATGACCCTCATGTTAAAAAAAGAGTGGATGCTCAAGATATTCGTGACATTCTGAAGTGTCACATATTTTTATGACGTGTCCCTTATTGACTTCCACCAAAGGTCCTTTTTTATTTTTTTATCGGATATCAATGTTCTTAGGTTCGTTAATGTCTCATTATTGGTTTCCCAAAGGTTTAGAGGGAGGTGAAATGAGAGGTTGTTGTGAACGTTTTCTGTCAGTGAGGTGTCTCTCCACCAGATCGCCTACCAGGATTTTATATATATATATATATATATATATATATATATATATATATATATATATATATATATATATATATAATAAAAGCAGAGATCTTGGTGCTGACATTGTCCCATGGGCAAGGTCAGTTCGTTTTGTTACGTCTTCGGAGTAGAAATATATAAGTGCAGTTGGGATTCATCCAAATGAATATATCTGTATATAATTAATTTTGCGAACAAAAAACAATTAAGGTGTATTTTTGGCATTCATCCAAATGGATAATATCTGTATGTCATTTATTATGCGAACGAAAACAAAGATTACAAAATATTTTTGGCATTCATCCAAATGGATATCTGTGTCATTCATTTTGGGAAAGAAAGGAGTAAGGAATATTTGTGGCATTCATCCAAATGGTAATATCTGTATGTCAATCATTGTGCGAACAAGAACAAAGAGTAGAGAATATTTTTGGCATTCATCTAAATGGATACTATCTATATATCATTCATTATACGAACAAAAACAAAGAATAAGGAAAGTTTTTCCATATCGTTGTTTACGGTAAATCCTCCTAACTTCATCAGGTTGAATTATGTCGACATTTGGTTCACTGGGGAAAGTGAGTTCATTATTATTTGTAATGTCTTGAGTATTGTTACACTTTTTCACTTTAATTCGAATTTTATTTATTAACGATATTGGCATTCATTTGTGAGTGATATTCAAATCCTCAAAATTCTGATCATACTGTCTTTCATATTTCCCCTCGTATTCATTCATTGACATGCAACGTCTTCTTAACAAGTTTGTCAATCCTTGCATGAAGTTCAATAACACACAGCGTTTATGAAGTTTAGTTTCTGCTATGATCAAGTGATTGAATGATATTCTAATCATGTAATTGCTTGCATCGCTGTAACATCGGAAGTTTAAACTTAATGCAAAAGCTTTTCAACTGAACAACGTAATTGCTTTATCTTAGTTATTCCAATTTTTATTTCTACCATTTTATTTGTAGATATTTTTTACCCGCACTGTGCTGTTTTCCTGAGGGTACCCTTTGCGTTTATGACGTCCTGATTCTCCACCAAAGGTTTCCTCTTGGCTAATAATAATATAATGATAATAATGAAAAAACAAACAAACAGAGGATGAACACACATCCTGTTAGCTTGTGCAAATACAAGATTTTTGCTTGAAACGATTGCGGACGAAAGAAAAAGTTGCTTTTGAGTTGGAAACTTCCATTACCCCTGCAATAACCCCTGCATCACTGAAAAGCGAAATTAAATTGCATATTGCAGAGAGCATTAGCATTTTTGTTTGTGTGCAAAGCACAAAAGCCTTTGTCATTTACTTGAGGACGGGGAATGCTAACAAAAATTTATCTCTGGTTACTGGTAAAGAGCAGGAATATTTTGAGGAACTGGAATAGCCTACTCGTAGGCAAAAGAGAATGCAAACACGTATGTTTTGGAAGTCTGGGTACTTACTGAGGCACTTTGGAAGTGGCAGGCAGCCTTTGTCCTGCAACCTGAACAAAGGGTCTTTGCTGTTGAAAGCCTCGGAATCGGTCGATTTCAAAGGTACTTCCGTTCAGGTGTCGCATTAAGAAGCATTGGGGAAAAGAAATGGAAAATTGAGCAAAACAAAAGGAAAGATTTGCCAGCTTATTTTCAGAGTACCAGGTGAGAAGAAGCTTTCAAACTGAAGGCAATTGAAATGAGAGAGAGAGAGAGAGAGAGAGAGAGAGAGAGAGAGAGAGAGAGAGAGAGAGAGAGATAAATAAATGGTAAAAAACGAGAAATGTTAGTTTATGCTTCAAACGTACGGAAGTTTTTTTTTTTCAATGAGAGTATTCCACAGAAATACAATATAAAGCTAATTAGATTTACCATATAATCTAGGGAGGAAAGGTTTCCAAAATTCAAGCCTCGTGTTTTTTTTTTTTTTTTTTTTTTAAGATGAAATCTTGTACCTTTAATAAAACGTAAACAGGAAATTTATGTTTATTACATTAATAATGAGACCGACAGGCTGCGCTATCCATGACCTCATCTAACAAAAAGAAGAAAAGTAACACCCAAAATAAAATAAAATATATAAAAAAACATACTGACATGAGACAAATACATCTTGATATGCGATGATAGTTGGACGCTTCGCAAATGGTTTCTAATTTGCCGGAAGTATAAAGGAATTTTAAACTTCACTAAAGCTTCACTCTCAAATTGGTCTACCATCCATCGTCTTCCATTCACTGTTTCACATTCCCAACTGGCTTCTTTGGAAAATAATGTAAGTTTATCACTACCCTCTGCAGATATTATTCTCTAGTTCCAATCAGCACTATATTACCTACAGGCATCAACTATTCTACCCAAATCACGACTTATTTCATTACCGACACGAAGATATTACCATTCAGATTCATTAGAAATTCCTGTCTTACTTTTCCACCAAACCAGTCACTCTCCCATCAACCGCCTCACACACTTTTCTCTTCCAAGTTAAAAATGTTTAATCACTTTGCACAACTTTGATTCTGTGCAAGACACTCTCTAAATGCTCCACAGTCTTTCTATGGATTTTATCACGAGCATCTCTAGATTCATGTGTGATACATACACCTTTTTCCGTTTACTTAAAAACATATTGCAAGATTATATTATCGTAATAAAGCTCTAGTTCCAGACACACCGCCCTCCATGTCCAAACACGCACTGTTCATCCTTTATCAGTTTTTCTATCATCTGCTTTTTTTTCTTGCAGAGATCTTCGCATGAATATTTTCACATATAATTACTTTGTATATTATATATATATATATATATAATAATATATATATATATATATATTATATATTCTATATACATATATTATTACTAATATATTAAATATATATCTTGATAATATATTATATTAAGATATATATTGATAGAGATGTATATATAAAGCAATCATTATGAGCCAGTTATGCTTCTTTAATGCAAGTAGAAGACAATATGGGTACAATAATTAATGGCACGCTGAAAGGCGGGCATGCGAGAAATGAAGATCAATGCTTCAATAGGGAATTTCAGATGAAGATTCCGAGAACCGAGAGAGAGCCCTCACAATGAGCTAATTGAGCGTTAATGTGATGACATACAATGAAACTTCATAAAAAGTGGCACAAAGATGAGACGCCCATTCATTATACGTTAAAATTCTTGCCAATTATCAATGTTTGATCACTCGAAAATGTCAATCTAAATTTGAGCGTTCTCTCTCTCTCTCTCTCTCTCTCTCTCTCTCTCTCTCTCTCTCTCTCTCTCTCTCTCTCGGGGTTATTGTTATTCGAGTAGCACTATATTCGTCACAATAACTCCTTTTGACCTCGTAAACGGAACTACTAGCATAATATTTATTTATTCATTTATTTATTTATCTCTCTCTCTCTCTCTCTCTCTCTCTCTCTCTCTCTCTCTCTCTCTCTCTCTATCAATTGCCTTCAGTTTGAAAGCTTCTTCTCACCTGGTCACTCTAAAAATAAGCTGACAAATCTTTCCTTTTGTTTTGCTCAATTTTCCATTTCTTTTCCTCAATGCTTCTTAATGCGACACCTGAACGGAAGTACCTTTGAAATCGACCGATTCCGAGGCTTTCAAACAGCAAAGACCCTTTCAGGTTGCAGGACAAAGGCTGCCGCCACTTCCAAAGTGCCTCAGGAAGTACCCGACTTCCAAAACATACGTGTTTGCATTCTCTTTTGCCTACGAGTAGGCTATTCCAGTTCTCAAAATATTCCTGCTCTTTACCAGTAACCAGAGATAAATTTTTGTTAGCATTCCCCGTCCTCAAGTAAATGACAAAGGCTTTTGTGCTTTGCACACAAACAAAAATGCTAATGCTCTCTGCAATATGCAATTTAATTTCCCTTTTCAGTGATGCAGGGGTTGTGGGGGCGGGGGAGCGTTGAACGTCCTCACCCATGAAAACTAAATGGAAGTTTCCAACTCAAAAGCAACTTTTTCTTTCGTCCGCAATCGTTTCAAGCAAAAATCTTGTATTTGCACAAGCTAACAGGATGTGTGTTTATCCTCTGTTTGTTTGTTTTTTCATTATTATCATTATATTATTATTAGCCAAGAGGAAACCTTTGGTGGAGAATCAGGACGTCATAAACGCAAAGGGTACCCTCGTGAAAACAGCAGAGTACGGGTAAAAAATATCTACAAATAAAATGGTAGAAATAAAAATTGAAATAACCAAGATAAAGCAATTACGTTGTTCAGTTGAAAAGCTTTTGCATTAAGTTTAAACTTCCGATGTTACAGCGATGCAAGCAATTACATGATTAGAATATCATTCAATCACTTGATCATAGCAGAAACTAAACTTCATAAACGCTGTGTGTTATTGAACTTCATGCAAGGATTGGCAAACATGTTAAGAACACGTTGCATGTCAATGAATGAATACGAGGGGAAATATGATTGGACAGTATGATCACAATTTTGAGGATTTGATACATCACTCACAAATGAATGCCAATATCGTTATACATATTTCGGATTAAAGTGAAAAAGTGTAACAATACTCAAGACATTACAAATAATAATGAACTCACTTTCCCCGAGTGAACCAAATGACGACATAATTCAATCTGATGAAGTTAGGGAGGATTACCGTATACAACGATATGGAAAACCTTTCCTTATTCTTTGTTTTTTTTGTTCGTATAATGAAGGACATATAGATAGTATCCATTTAGATGAATGCCAAAAATATTCTCTACTCTTTATTCTTGTTCGCATAATGATTGATATACAGATATTACCATTTGGATGAATGCCACGAATATTCCTTACTCCTTTCTTTCGCAAAATGAATGACATACAGATATCATCCATTTGGATGAATGCCAAAAAATACACCTTAATTGTTTTTTGTTTTTTTTTCGCAAAATTAATTCTATACAAGATATATTCTTTGGATGAATCCCAACTGCACTTATATATTTCTACTCCGAAGATGTAACAAACTAACTGACCTTGCCCATGGGACAATGTCAGCACGAAAATCTCTGCTTTTTTATATATATATATATATCTATATATATATATATATACATATATATATCTATATATATATATTAATTATATATATATATATATTATATATATATATATATATATATAATCCTGGTAGGCGATCTGGTGGAGTGACACTCACTGACAGAGAACGTTCACAACAACCTCTCATTTCACCTTCCTCTAAAACCTTTGGGAAACCAATAATGAGACATTAACGAGCCTAAGAACATTGATATCCGATAAAAAAAAAAAAAAAAAAAAAAAAGACCTTTCTGGAAGTCAATAAGGGACACGTCAGAAAAAATATGTGACACTTCAGAATGTCACGAATATCTTGAGCATCCACTCTTTTTTGAACATGAGGGTCATTCAAAGAAAAGATAAAACATTCTTCTTTATATAAGATTCATGATATTAAAACACTTTGTTCACAATGATAGAAATTGCTAAATGTCTTATGGAGAGGATAAATGGAAAAATACTAAATTGTTTATCACATAAAAATGCCGATTTGTACCAATTCCTGACCATATCCACCCACACGTTACTGATAATTGTTTAAGCCGAAGAGCAGTGCTTTTGTTGTCGCTGATTACTTGTTGGAAACTTTATTTATCTGTAGCGATATCATTCACGATACAAACATTATATAAAAGCACGTCTCCTGATAAAGCATTCTGGTACAACTTCAATAAGTAAGCTATAAAAAAAAACGAAATCCATTTGTCATAAATAACAAACTGAACTGTGGCTATATATAAAGATAACATAATCCATTCAAAACTATTCTGTCAGTAGAATCTATCTTATTTTACATTAACTAATACACTAGAATTCAGGAAATCTCTCTCTCTCTCTAACCCTATTATAATTCCTCTGGAAATAAATCCCCTCTGATATAGATTTCAAACTCACTCACTCCAGCCTTTAATATACCCATAATAAGCAGGCAATATCGTGTTCTGAAATGCGATCTCTCTCTCTCTCTCTCTCTCTCTCTCTCTCTCTCTCTCTCTCTCTCTCTCTCTCTCTCTCTTCATACCCTAACTCTCCATCTTCAGGCTTGCATATGCGGCTCCTCTCCAGAACGTAAGCAACCTTCTAAAAGTGTTTTTTTTTTTAAATCGCTCGACCTTAAACCACCAAAATATTTACCGGCATGAAAAATCCCTCATGCAGGAGCACTCGTGTTTCACTCTCTCTTGAATAACTCTGAACGCCGAGTTGGCATAGTAAGTAAGAAAAGTTTTTTTTTTTTCTTTTTTTTTTTTTTTACTAAGAGTTTGTTTTCATCGTCTCACTTAATGGTGAAATTCAATTTTGAAATCTGGAAGTCATTCAGCCGGGTCTCTTGAGACAACTCTGGGATCTTAAAACAATTTGGGGGAATTTTTTTAGCTTCACCTTATTTCAATTACTTTCTTTACCATTTCTTTTAAAGTCTTTATTTTACTTTGGTTTTTTTTTACGAGAGGCATCAATATTCATACAATTCTTGATTAACTGTATTATTTTACGAAACGCATCAGTATTCATACAATTCTTGATCAACAGTGCATGTGATTCCCCTATTTGCAATATATTACGAGACGAAATTTATTTTTTAAACAATTTTCGTGTTACCTTCACTGCGTAAATATATTGTAATAACAACAAACCTATATGAATCTTTCGGACTGACTCATTTTTATTACCATATTCAACCATGACATTAAATTCGGGAAATCTAAACTCTTGGTAATGCAACATTGTCAGTTTTTCTTTAAAATGCATTTAACATTTCATAAAAATACACACAAATGTGACAGCCTCTCAGTAGACATATTTCCTAGGGGATCATTTTTACAGGTACTTTATTAGTCATTTTGTGAGCTAACTCTTACGTTTCCATAATTACAATTATTATTACTATTATAGTATGAAAACACAACTATTATAGTATTATTAACGAATAACTAACTAAGTTAAAAATTAATTTACATTACACCATATTCTTCGGAAGTTTGAATTCAATTCGGTGACCACTGCAGGCCTGCTCCACATGAATAGACTTCGTGTCCATGAATAATAATAATAATAATAATAATAATAATAATAATAATAATAATAATAATAATAATACACGATCCCGAGATCCCTGAAAAGGAACCTGAAAAACTAGATACAGAAGTAGCTCCAGGACTCATGTTCCTAGAAACAGCACATATAGTGAGAGAAGTGATAGACTCCTATGGAGGCAGGATGCAACCCGGAGCCCCACACACTATAAAAAACCCCCCAGTCGAAAAGGATGACTGATAAGTCAAAAAATAAAAAATAATAAAATAAAAATAATAAAGTAATAATTAAAATTTTAATATTACATCATCATCATCATACTAATAATACTAATAATAATAATAATAATAATAATAATAATATGCATTTTGGTAGAAGACCCTCTTTTAGGCAAATACTGTTAAAAAGGATGGCAGAATTAAGCGAGTTGATTTTATATATTGTTTTTTCTATTTTCCTTACAATTCGCTTCTCAGGCTCAGCGATGTTTCCGAGTAACTGGCCAATATTCATATTGGGAATTTTTAAAAATTGTAAATGCTGAAGGAATCATTTATTAGAACAGGATATCAGGTCCAGGTCAAGCAGGGGTCGTCGTCAGTGCCGGTATTATTCCGTAAGCGTAGTTCAGTTCGGGCCAGGGTCGTCTTTGGATTAAGGGCTGGTGTTGGTGCTGGTATAGCTGGTATTACGTGACGTTTCGACCTTCTCGTAGGTCATCTTCGGACGAGTCGATTGAAGAGACTGTAGCAAGAAAGTTTGCGGAACGGTATTTATAGCGGCACGGACCTAGAGTTGCATTTTCATTGGTCGGGCGGTCTTGGGCGAAGCGTGGATCTCGCCTCGAAGGTCTCGGGGATTCTCTTGTGCGAGCGCCACAGTGGTGTCCGCCTGGGGATGAACGTCAGGAATTCCATCTGTAGCAGGAATCGTATCACCTGTGGGGGCTCCTGATTATCTGGCATCGTCGGGGGGTCGCTCGCTGCTCTCCGGGCGGCGGTGGGAAGGAGAAACGTTTCTTGAGTTATATTTAAGTTTGGTTTCTCCTTACCTATATGAAGGGCTTCTAGGAGGCGCAGACGTCGGGGATCTGTTGTCTGATCTATTATTATGATATTAGGGATAATATAATTTCTTTTTATCCGTTTGTTATGAGCAGTCCTGGCGTGGTTGAATATGGCTCCTTCTTGGGCGTGGCAGGAGATTCGCTTGGAGAAACGCATGGAGGTCATACCGACGTATTTGCCGAGGCATCCATGCGTTTCTCCAAGCGAATCTCCTGCCACGCCCAAGAAGGAGCCATATTCAACCACGCCAGGACTGCTCATAACAAACGAATAAAAAGAAAATTATATTATCCCTAATATCATAACAATAGATCAGACAACAGATCCCCGGGACGTCAGCGCCTCCTAGAAAGCCCTTCATATAGGTAAGGAGAAACCAAACTTAAATATAACTCAAGAAACGTTTCTCCTTCCCACCGCCGCCCGGAGAGCAGCGAGCGACCCCCCGACGATGCCAGATAATCAGGAGCCCCCACATGATGATACGATTCCTGCTACAGACGGAATTCCGGACGTTCATCCCCAGGCACACCACTGTGGCGCTCGCACAAAAGAATCCGAGAGCCTTCGAGGCGAGATCCACGGCTTCGCCCAAGACCGGATCACCCGGGAACCAAATGAGAATGCAAACTCTAGGTCCGTACCGCTATAAATACCGTTCCGCAAACTTTCTTGCTACAGTCTCTTCAATCGACTCGGTCCGAAGATGACTACGAGAAGGTCGAAACGTCACGTAATACCAGCGTATACCAGCACACAAACAAACCAGCCCTTAATCCAAAGACGACCCTGGCCCGAACTGAACTACGCTTACGGAATAATACCGGCACTGACGACGACCCCTGCTTGACCTGGACCTGATATCCTGTTCTAATAAAAGATTCCTTCAGCATTTTACAATTTTTGAAAATTCCCAATATGAATATTGGCCAGTTACTCAGAAATAATAATAATAATAATAATTAAAATTCAATATTACAAATGTTAAAATCTTGTCCTCATAAAACGCAATCAAAATTAAATTCACGTTTTCTGGACAAATAAATTCAATAGGTTTGCGGATTACAAGCCGGAATTCTGGATTTTATACGTTCAATGAAAAACTGTCATAGGAAACATATCCGCCTTTATTCATTACTACAACAAACTCCCGCAGAAATAAATTTGCAATAAGCTCTTCTCGTCTGCAATTTGCAATGCACGTCGAATAGCAGATGAGAGCAATGTCGAAATTAATGGAACGAGACATATTTCGCACTTTGGTAAATATGGGAAATATGTTTTTTCAAACGAAGAGGTATACAACGAGCTGAATAAGCAACTATGGAGATCAGCACGCCATCTCTTTGTTTCATACTTATAAGTAGTGGTAGTAAACTTCGCCAAATTTAAACTATTGTATTTTCAATCGAAGTTTTTGTGTAACACCGTGTGGAAGGAAAATCTAAATTTTTTTTTCTTTTTTTTATATATTTGACTCTTAAAATGTCCTCATAATCATCCTCAAACCACTGGAAAGATTAAATAATAGAAACAAAGTTCAAGAAGGACTATTTATACAGCAATCAGAAATCTGTGAATAATTTATGAGCTGTTAAATATTCAAATAAAATTCAGTTTGCAATCAGGATTAGTGAATTTTTAATGAGCTATTAAGTATTTATGTAACTCCAACATGAAATCACCCAACAACCCAATTTTCAAGGATATTTCTGTTTATATGTTCATATGCTCCCATGCACCGCGTTTCCCAAGAAATAACATCATTTTCTAGTGACTGAATCTAGCTCGTCACAAATAGGATGTATATAATTGGCTTACGTTTTGAAATGACTATGTAAAGAGGCTCTTCATGGGTTTTTTACCAATCCTCCCATTATAATATTTATTCCATTCGTAAGTTCCAAATGTATTATAAATGTGACTGAAGTCGTTCTTTTTTTTTTGCATTATATTAAATATCACTACAGTAATTAGCGCCAAAGTTTATCTTCTTGCAGCATGATTGCTGCAAATTTTTATTTTGTTATATGAGCGACTGATAGAACCCTGTGTCTCTTCGAAATATTTTACTGATTTCGTTGAAAAGTCAGAGCAATAATAATCTGCAATGCAAGCTTCCACAGAGTAGAATATTAACTTCTGAAAATCCAACAGAACCATCGGCATTTGATTGAAATCTGTCTCCTGAGTTTACAAATGCTAAAGATCACTTCCTTTGAGATCAAAGTTCTCTTACGTTTACTCCACAGATGAAGAAACGTGACATCAATTCCACGTTGGATGAATTACAGCCGATCCTAATCTGAAGCCATGAGATTATCAAGACTATCAAGTATTTCCCCAGTCATAGTGTGACCTCTTCTCTCCTGATTTGTTATTTACCAACATACCCATGAATAAAACCATGGGGTTCATCCTTGACAATGTATTATGGAAAATGACAACCCTTATCTGGACATCCCCAAATAAACAATAAGATCCCCTATGGTAACTTGCAAAATGTAGGAGCGGTTTAATCACGGAATTCTCATTTCGTGTCCATTTCACCCTAAAATTACGCGGGTACTGTACAGAATTTCTCCTTTGTACCATATATATATATATATATATAGATATATATATATATATATATATATATAGAAATATATATATGTAAGGCCTAGGGATTTGATTAATTAATATATTGTTCGTGCGTTCTCTGTGACCTATGGAATGTGGAGAACAGTGCAGAGGTGACGACCTGAGAGTAGCTGATCAATGAGTTTCTAGGGGGTGGCGTGAGATAAAAGTGCTTGGTTCAGGAAGTCAATGTACGACAGTTTATGAACTCTTCTCAAAGTGCCTTTGGGAAACTGGTTGTAGCAGTAATATGAGGCGTTGTCGAAGTGTGCATTCGTATGTGCGTGTGCGCCTCTTCTATTCATAATGTATCACTAGCCAAGTCTATGGGAAGACTTGCACAGAGATTCGGGGGAGGAAGGCAAAGCCACGATGGCGGGTGCCAAAGTGTTTTTATTTATCAGTGAGTGATATTCCGGTTGGGAATGGGTAAGTGTTACCTTTACTTTAGCCAAAGGGACGGCTTGTTTGATATCTTGTAAGATGTTCCATTTTATTAACTTTGTCTTTAAACTTGTGTGTGTACTTACGGATGTGTTCTGTATCTTTGGACAGACGGATCTGGAAATGCCGGGGGATAAAGAGTTTCCCAGAGGGGTGTGGACTTTTGGGTGACTTGACATTGTAGTTTTTGAGTTAGTCTGTAAGACTGGATTACTTAGTTAATTGATTTAGTTATTCTTGTAAATAAACATTATGTTATGATGCAACTCTCTCATTGTTTCATTTACCTGTTAGAATGGGGAGAGAGAGAGAGAGAGACGGGATCAGAGATAGAGAGGGAGGAGAGAAGAGAGAGAGAGAGAGAGAGAGAGGGGGTGATTGCCGACAGAGAGAGAGAGAGATAGGTTGTGTGTGTAATGGAGTAATGGGGTCTGCCTTCCGTTTCGTGTCCACGCTTACCTTATGAATACTGGGGGTTCTTCCCCCCATGTTATAGTGGTGGCAGACGGTTAAAGAGGGGATATAAAAGTTTTTTTCTTTTCTATGCCTAGGAACGCCAATGTAGAGATGGGTGGCCAGTTAAAAAATAAAAGGGGTCGTGACTTAGCGATAGTTTTCGAACGACAAAGCTTTGTGGGATTGTGGTAAATTGTTAAATTGTTATATCTCGGTTGCTAAGTGAAAAAGGGGTAGAGAAAATATCCGTCCGTGGGATGGGGGGATGAGGAAAGAATTTCTATTAGGGTCATCAAATTTGCCCGTACCGAGATTCTTCAGGGCGGGAGTTTTGTGAGACAAGCAACTCAGTCTAGTTCATGAGTGAGTGTTGCTAGGGGTCATCTCACCAATCGCGTTTGTATTGTGCCGACGAGATTTACGCGTTTTACGAAGAATTTCGAGTTCCTTTTCGTTCCCATTATGGAGTGGTGAGTGTTAAAACTATTGTTTTTGAAGGGAGAGGGTTTTTTGTTTAAATATTTCAGGGTTATGGGATTGGTTCAAGAGGTCAAAAAAAACAATTTTTTCTTTCCCCATAGTGACGTGTTTTCTTTATTCACGCGTGTTTATAATAGACGTATTTGTCTTTGTTTTAAACACATAAGAGTGTATTAAGGTGTATTTTTCTATGCATGTGAACTGTGCTTGGATAATCATATCTGGCTTAGAGACAGCGGCCACAATTTTACGGGCTCAGCACATTTCTGCAGAGAGGCGCCTTGCATTGCGAGGGTATTGGTATCCCTCGGGGGGGGTAGTTGCATGGGTACCACTAGCCTCCCTCGAGAGATAGAGCAGGGGAGGGCATTGCGAGATGGGTAACTAGTGTATACCTTGGGAAGGGGTCCTCAGACACTGTTTCAAGGGAGATGGGGAAATTACTGCTGGTATGGCCTCGGGCTGTTCTGCCGCTCGACTGAGGGGTTGTTCTCAGGGGGGGAGAAAATTTTTTTTTCTCTCTCTCTCAGTGTGGGTGAACTCCCCCTTTTCCTTTTTTTTTTCTTTGTGTTGGGGATGGGTCTGGCCTTGACATTGAATGCTAAGATATCAGCTGATTGATAAGTTGATGAAGTGAAATGCCCGTGAAGTCTTTTTTTTAGAAAAGAGATTTTTTTTTTTCGCTCTTGGACGAAGAGAAAAGGAAATAAAAAGATTTTTCTTTTCCGTGAATGAGGGGAAAAGTGTTATATGTTTCTTTGTGCCTTGAAAGACACAAATATAAGGGGGATACACAGATTATTTTTTTTAATTGTGTTGGAGAGATTACTTTGAAATGCCGATGATTGGTGTTGTATCTGTGTTGTGTGGCAATGGTGTTATGTCATGGTGTTGCATGCTGGAGAAATTGTATGTCATAGGATTCAGCAATACTGTTGTATGCTATTTGAATTTCACCCTTACTTGAGATTTTTGCAAGAGAATTATTGCTATGAAGAGTTATTATTATTATTATTATTAATAATTATTATACTTGAGATGTGTCACGGGAGGTTTGCTTAAGTATAATTATCATTACGGGAGAATTGTTTTATGAGAGTTTTGAGATATTTCATGGGAGATTAGTTGATAATTATTACAGATAATTATTCAGGGATAATTATTACAATGAATTCATGGGAGAAGTCTAGTGTTAATTATTTGTTGAGTTTTTGTAACTTTGGAGAATATTTCAGTGATTCACGGGGATGAGTTTTGCTGAATCTTGATGAATCTGACTGAATCTTGGTGAATTGTGTGGAATCTTGCTGAACTTTTGCTGAATTTTGTGCTGAATTTTTGGAGAATGGACAAGCATTGACATTGGTGATATTTTTTGTACTGATACTGATGATTTTGATGATAGCAATTTTTTTGATGATTTTGTGATAGTGATATTTCTGATACTGATTTTTTATGTACTAATACGTGGGTGTTTTAATGCTGTCAAGGGAGGTGAAATCTTTTGTGATTATGGGAAGAACTAACAACACATTGTTTTAGTTTTTTTTTTTTTTTTTTTTTTTTTTAGAGTTCAGCAGATAATTGCTTGACATCTAGTGAGTTACGGGAGATAGTTAATGGTGCCGTTGATTTTTCTTTTCTCCTTTTTTGGAAATTAGCCATCGCTGACACAAGTTTTTTTACCAAGGGTGAATTTGAATTTATTTTTTCTCTCCAGTTGGTGTGGATATTTTTTAATGTCTCAGTTCATGACTTAGAGTCATTTAAGAGAAAGTGTTTGTGTTTTAGCTATTTGATGCTATAGAGAAATATATGGGAGAATATTTTTTGCACGTTTTGAATGCATACATAATGGCACTACATTTTTTCTCTGGATATTTGTGTTCCAGAAATTGTGAGTTTTCTTGCACAATACATTAGTTGTATTTGTGACAACTTTGTGAGAGATAGGAAACTTGGTTAAGTTTTCTAATGGCTATGTCGTAGTGCATATGGGGAAGTCTTTGCTTAGACACTGTGAGTTGGGAATTCTGTTATAATGACTTGTGGCACATTGGTGATTTTTTCTAGAATTTTCTAGACAGTTTTATTTGCCGAGTTTTTGCCCTTTTTTAGCAGTTATGCTAAATGGAGTGAGTTTTTATAGTTTTTGACTATAACATTGAGTTATTCTCTGGAGAATTGGAGTTAGAATTGAGATATAATTGAGATATATTATTTTGGGGAGATAATTGGAGGTATATATTGTTTTGGAGTTATATTTTGAGATATAATATATGGGAGATATATATTTTTGGCCATTTTTGATATTTGCCAATAGTGGTATGAGCTATGTTTAGTTCAATTATTTTGCAGCCATCTTTGTTGCAAATGGAGACACATTTTTGGAGATTATGGGGCAATATTTGTGAGTGTGTGAGTTAGTTGCCTTGAGTGCACATTTTTTGGAGATATATTTTTTGGAGCCTTGTTTTGTTCCACATGGAGTTATTGGGGAAATAGAGGTAAATATTTTGTATTTGCCGAAATAGAGGTGATTATTCTCTATTCTTGGAGTGGTGTCTTTTTTTGTTTTACTGACATGTGGCTATTAGAGAAATAAGAGAATAATATAAGGGGGTTGGTTATTAACCAAATGGAGGAAATATTTTTATAACCGGAGTGGTGTTATTATTAATATGGTGTCTCATAATGGAGTTGGAATTAATCTTGGGCGGGTGACCCTTTTTTTTGTGGTTATGGGAGTTTTTTTTTCGAGTCAAGAGGAGATTTCTGAGGTTCTTTTTTTTGGTTTCGTGTCTATTTAGAGGCGAATGGCATTACTGCATTACGAGTCATTTGGAGATGTGTGTGCATTTTTTATGTTCACAAGTGTGTTATTCTTGGAGAAATATAATTTGAGGAAAAGTCATGTTGAGAGAATAAGTCTTCGAGACAAATTTTTGTGCACATTAGTCATATCCTGGAGTTAATTCTGTGAAATGTGTCAGTTAGACCTTTTTTTTCTAGAGGATCATGAGTTTCCAAACTTATGTGTCTGACTAGACAATTTTTGTGCTGTTGTTTGAGCATGCGTCCGCAGGCGATTTTTCTGCTGACAGGCGATGTGATGAGCGCTGTGCTGTTTCCTTTCCTCTGATGATGACAGATCAGAATTTTTGCAATATCTGGAAATGTTGGCTATAGCATTTCACGAAAGCGCATGTGTGAGAGTTTGCTTTCTGGCAAATTCCGGGGCTTTACATGGAGCATTTCTTGGGGATAAATGCGGGAGTTATGCATATTATACATGTATTATGTATTTTGTGATTGGGGAAATCTACTTGAGATTATCCTTTTTTTTTTTTTTTTTTTTTTTTTTTTTTTTTTTTTTTTTTTTTTTTTATTGTTTTTCTTCCTTTTCCTATGAGAGATATGATTTGGGGATTGAGCTTAAGTAGCATTTCTTTTTTGGACGGGAGATTTGATTTTACCGGGAGATGTAATTTTTCGAGGGTTGTTACTTACGTAAAGGGAGTTTGACATTAAGTCTCATTGTAATTAATTATTGAGCAGTAAAGGGGTTTTTGCTGTTAAAAGTTGGAGATTTTTGCTGATTTTGTGGGTTGTTTTAAATGTCAGAACTTGCGAGAACATTTTTGGGTCTGGTGTTACGTGATTCTTTTCTTTCTTGAGCTCGTTACGATTTTTTTTTTTTTTTTGTGAGCACATTCGAGTTCGAAATGGGAGTACTGGATTCCTTGGAGAGAGAGAGAGAGAGAGAGAGATAGGTTGTGTGTGTAATGGAGTAATGGGGTCTGCCTTCCGTTTCGTGTCCACGCTTACCTTATGAATACTGGGGGTCCTTCCCCCCATGTTATATAGATATATATATTATATATATATATATATATATATATATATATATATATATATATATATATATATATATTATAAAATCCTGGTAGGCGATCTGGTGGAGAGACACCTCACTGACAGAGAAACGTTCACAACCACCTCTCATTTCACCTCCCTCTAAACCTTTGGGAAACCAATAATGAGACATTAACGAGCCTAAGAACATTGATATCCGATAAAAAAAAAAAAAAAAAAAAACAAGACCTTTCTGGAAGTCAATAAGGGACACGTCAGAAAAAATATGTGACCATTTCAGAATGTCCACGCAATATCTTGAGCATCCACTCTTTTTTTAACATGAGGGTCATTCAAAGAAAAGATAAAACATTCTTCTTTATATAAGATTTATGATATTATAACACTTTGTTCACAATAATAGAAATTGCTAAATGTCTAATGGAGAGGATAAATGGAAAATACTAAACAAATTGTTTTATCACATAAAAATGCCCGATTTGTACCAATTCCCTGAACATATCCACCCACACGTTACTGATAATTGTTTAAGCCGAAGAGCAGTGCTTTTGTTGTCGCTGATTACTTGTTGGAAACTTTATTTATCTGTACGATATCATTCACGATACAAACATTATATAAAAGCACGTCTCCTGATAAAGCATTCTGGTTACAACTTCAATAAGTAAGCTATAAAAAAAACGAAATCCATTTGTCATAAATAACAAACTGAACTGTGGCTATATATAAAGATAACATAATCCATTCAAAACTATTCTGTCAGCAGAATCTGTCTTATTTTACATTAACTAATAAACTAGAATTCAGGAAAATCTCTCTCTCTCTCAAACCCTATTATAATTCCTCTGGAAATAAATCCCCTCTGATATAGATTTCAAACTTACTCACTCCAGCCTTTAATATACCCATAATAAGCAGGCAATATCGTGTTCTGAAATGCGATCTCTCTCTCTCTCTCTCTCTCTCTCTCTCTCTCTCTCTCTCTCTCTCTCTCTCTCTCTCTCTCTCTCCATACCCTAACTCTCCATCTTCAGGCTTGCATATGCGGCTCCTCTCCAGAAACGTAAGCAAACCTTCTAAAAGTTTTTTTTTTTTTTATCGCTCGACCTTAAACCACCAAAATATTTACCGGCATGAAAAATCCCTCATGCAGGAGCACTCGTGTTTCACTCTCTCTTGAATAACTCTGAACGCCGAGTTGGCATAGTAAGTAAGAAAGTTTTTTTTTTTTTTTTTTTTTTTTTTTTTTTTTTTTTTTTTTTTTTTTTTTTTTTTTTTTGGGGGTTTTTTTTTTTTTTTTTTTTTTTTTTTTTTTTTTTTTTTTTTTTTTTTTTTTGTTTTTTTCTCCATCATCTCACTTAATGGATAAATTCAATTTTGAAATCTGGAAGTCATTCAGCCGGGTCTCTTGAGACAACTCTGGGATCTTAAAACAATTTGGAGGGATTTTTTTTTAGCTTCATCTTATTTCAATTACTTTCTTTACCATTTATTTTAAAGTCTTTATTTTACTTTGTTTTTTTTACGTGAGGCATCAATATTCATACAATTCTTGATTAACTGTATTATTTTACGAAACGCATCAGTATTCATAAAATTCTTGATCAACAGTGCATGTGATTCCCCTATTTGCAATATATTACGAAACGAATTTATTTTTTAAACAATTTTCGTGTTACCTTCACTGCGTAAATATATTGTAATAACAACAAACCTATATGAATCTTTCGGACTGACTCATTTTTATTACATATTCACCATGACATTAAATTCGGGAAATCTAAACTCTTGGTAATGCAACCTTGTCAGTTTTTCTTTAAAATGCATTTAACATTTCATAAAAATACACACAAATGTGACAGCCTATCAGTAGACATATTTCCTAGGGGATCATTTTTACATGTACTTTATTAGTCATTTTGTAAGCTAACTCTTACGTTTCTATAATTACAATTATTATTACTATAATAGTATTAAAAACAACTATTATAGTATATTAAGAATAATAATAAGATTAAAAATAAATTACATTACACCATATTCTTCGGAAGTTTGAATTCAATTCGGTGACCACTGCAGGCCTACTCCACATGAATAGGATTCGTGTCCTGAATAATAATAATAAGAATAATAATAATAATAATAATAATAATAATAATAATAATAATAATAATTAATAATAATAATACACGATCCCGAGATCCCTGAAAAGGAACCTGAAAAACTAGATACAGAAGTAGCTCCAGGACTCATGTTCCTAGAAACAGACATATAGGTGAGAGAATGATAGACTCCTATGGAGGCAGGATGCAACCCGGAACCCCACACTATAAAAACCCCCCAGTCGAAAAGGATGACTGATAAGTCAAAAAATAAAAAATAAATAAAAATAAATAATAGTAATAATTAAAAATTTAATATTACAATCATCATCATCATCATCATCATAATACTAATAATAATAATAATAATATAATAATAATAATAATAATAATAATAATAATAATATATAATAATATACTAACTAATAATAATAATAATAATAATTAAAATTCAATATTAAAAATGTTAAAATCTTGTCCTCATAAAACGCAATCAAAATTAAATTCACGTTTTCTGGACAAATAAATTCAAAAGGTTTGCGGATTACGAGCCGGAATTCTGGATTTTATACGTTCAGTGAAAAACTGTCAGACGAAATATATCAGCTTTTGTATTTATTACTACAACAAACTCCCGCAGAAATAAATTTGCAATAAGCTCTTCTCGTCTGCAATTTGCAATGCACGTCGAATAGCAGATGAGAGCAATATCGAAATTAATGGAACGAGACATATTTCGCACTTTGGTAAATATGGGAAATATGTTTTTTCAAACAAAGAAGTATACAACGAGCTGAATAAGCAACTACGGAGATCAGCACGCTATCTCTTTGTTTCATACTTATAAGTAGTGTTAGTAAACTTCGCCAAATTTAACTATTGTATTTTCAATCGAAGTTTTTGTGTAACACCGTGGAAGGATAAAATCTAATTTTTTTTCCTTTTTTTATATATTTAACTCTTAAAATGTCCTCATAATCATCCTCAAACCACTGGAAAGATTAAAAAATAGAAAAAAGTTCAAGAAGGTCTATTTATACAGCAATCAGAAATCTGTGAATAATTTATGAGCTGTTAAATATTCAAATAAAATTCAGTTTGCAATCAGGATTAGTGAATTTTTAATGAGCTATTAAGTATTTATGTAACTCCAACATGAAATCACAAAACAACCCAATTTTCAAGGATATTTTTGTTTAGTCAAACTAAATTCAAACGTTCATATGCTCCCGTGCACCGCGTTTCCCAAGAAATAACATCATTTTCTGGTGACTGAATCTAGCTCGTCAAAAATAGGATGTACATAATTGGATTACGTTTTGAAATGACTATGTAAAGAGGCTCTACATGGGTTTTTTTTTTTATCAATCCTCCCATTATAATATTTATTCCATTCGTAAGTTCCAAATGTATTATAAATGTGACTGAAGTTGTTCTTTTTTTTTTGCATTATATTAAATATCACTTCAGTAATTAGCGCCAAAGTTTATCTTCTTGCAGAATGATTACTGCAAATTTTTATTTTATTATATGAGCGACTGATAGAACCCTGTGTCTCTTCGAAATATTTTACTGATTTCGTTGAAAAGTCAGAACAATAATAATCTGCAATGCAAGCTTCCACAGAGTGGAATATTAACTTCTGAAAATCCAACAGAACCATCGGCATTTGATTGAAATCTGTGTTTCCTGAGTTTGCAAATGCTAAAGATCACTTCCTTTGAGATCAAAGTTCTCTTACGTTTACTCCACAGATGAAGAAACGTGACATCAATTCCACGTTGGATGAATTACAGGCCTTCCTCCTCAGCAAGCAGATCACTGAGACTTTAGAAAAACAGAACACAAACCCTCAAAAGCTAATATAACAATACCATATACAGAGGCTCAATGAAACACAACAATGGCAAGGAAGGAAGAGAGGGATTTTACAATGGAGGAAATGGCAGGAGGAGAACAGATGAGAAGTGAGATGGAGGTGGAGACAAACCTTGGTTTGCAATATACTGGTGAGTATCACTGAGAGCTGTATGAAACCTTCAAGGAGAAATCAACGTTCAAGGACATGACAATAAAGAAGATATTAAGCTGAAGATCAGCTGTGTATTCATAGCAGTCAACGCTGTACGCGGTGCTATCCACCTTCCCACTCATTCCAGGTAATGTCTCAATCCTTAAACACGACACTATTCTCCGCTCCAGAATCAACCAGATTTGCATCTCTCACATACTATCAAGGAGATAATGTGAACCGAATTTAACCTCCACGTACCCTGAACAAATATAGTCTCCGCTCCTAATCTGAATTCCATGAGATTATCAAGGACTTCCCCAGTCATAGTGTGACCTCTTCTCTCCTGATTTGTTATTTACCAACATACCCATAAATAAAACCATGGGGTTCATCCTTGACAATGTATTATGGAAAATGACAACCCTTATCTGGACATCCCCAAATAAACAATAAGATCCCCTATGGTAACTTGCAAAATGTAGGAGCGGTTTAATCACGGAATTCTCATTTCGTGTCCATTTCACCCATAATTACGCGGGTACTGTTACAGAATTCTCCTTTGTACCATCATCTGCCCCACATTGCAGGTACTATATTGTACCCCACAAAACGAGTCGGGTTAGTATCAAAGGGACACTTCTCTTTAAAACTGATGTTCTTGTCTTTAAAACTAACATAAAAACAGGAACAGAGGTTTATATAAAACACAATACTTCAACACCCTGAACAAGTGCCTCATATACTTCAAACTAAACATCAACAGTACACGTTCTGAGAACCAGTTGATCATCCTCGTACTCCGCGCACAATGAACTCTACACCAAACAGCCAACATTCTCTTCAGTGAATGGCATCTCAGTCAGGAACCCCAAATGTTCGACCATATCTGCACGAATTCCAAGTATCAAAGGATGCAAGTGCCTTATGAAATATCCCCTAAGGACACGTTACGTCCCAAACCCGGTCAGACAATCATTCCTTGTACTTATTACAAAATTTGGATAATACAGAGCAGTGGTTCTCAACCTTTGGCACTTTGAGGAACCCCTGAGACAATTTTTCTCATCCCAAGGAACCCCAACCCTAAATATAATATATATATATATATATATATATATATATATATATATATAAATAAATATATATATATATATATATATTATATATATATATATATTAGAAATAATCAATACATAATCACGTGTGGAACAAATCCTGATGTGAATTAGATATATATAATATATATATAGATATATATATATATATATTATAGATATGATAGATAGTAGATAGATATATGTATGTATGTATGTATATAAGCATTTGTAATTATTATCTTTAGTAAAACAGAGGAAAAAAATCTCGCACGAAATGTTACGATAAAATAAATTATAGGACAACGATTTTTCACGCCAGGTTTAACGAAGAAAAATATATACGTATACATAACAAACAATTAAATAAAACATGAATTTTCACCGAACCCCTGGCGATCGTTCACGAAACCCCGGTTGAGGACGGCTGCTATTGAGCCTTCTGACGAAAAGAAAACAACTCGAGCGAAATGACCTTGAGAAAGACGAAAGGGATCTACCCATTCTGATGCCCCGTCTCATATTAAGCCAGGTATTAACATTGGTCCCCCAAAAAATTTCGTTCACAAAAGAGGAAACAGCCACTTTTTGTCTCCATGACACTAAATATCAATAGGTTTTACAAACGAATGTAAAAAAATGAGATATATTTCAGTTTTCTAAAGAAATAACAATCTGAAAATATCAGCAGGAAGAATTTCTCATATTCCATTCCTATCAAACTGTGCTATTTTTACTATTTCCTCAAGTTCTAAGAATCCTTTGAGTTCTCCTCCTCCAATACTCCCCCTTGAAACGAAGTCGTGCACTTAATAAGACGAGAAGTGGGAAAACCGTATTAAGATTTGTAATCCTCTTACGCTCCACCAATTTGGAAGATATTCACGGAAGATGTTTAAAGCCTATTGTGAAGCATTGCACACCCTTCTTACTCTGATGCTCCTTCACGTTCAGCTTTCAATTCAAATGGATGTGATATCTAGACATGAATAGAAGCCGTAATAGCTCTATTCTGCTAAATGGCGTCTTTTCACTGTATATTTTTCACGGTTTACGCAACCACAAAAAGAAGGGTGTACAAGGTTATATTGGTCGATTTCCGAAAGCAATAGATTTACAAAGAAATATAGAGACTGCCAATATATGTTCTTCGTAGCCATATTGAACACATTTTTTTGTTTAATTAACACACCCCGAGATATCCACAGCACTTATAATGAAGATCCCATAATTTGCGAAACCTCCAGGATGTATTTTTAAGTAAAAATCTCAGCTTACTTTCCTTTGCAATGGCCGTGTGTCGTCTATCGGTATTTTTGGATGTAGAAACCGCTTCACAATTCTTCTAGAGAGGTGTTACATAATTTAAATACTTTAACCTGTTCCTACATTACGTTGAATGGACACTGACAGACTTTTATGAGAAATATATATTTTTTTGTTTAACAGGACGAAAATAAAGTTCGTTAATTACTTTTCCACTACATCCCTATGTATTGTTTAGTTTCCTATCAACTAGCCTCTCCTTACCGAGTCACATTATTGTAATACAGTATTACTTTGTGAAAGTTTACATCCTAAATGAAAGCTATTGCTCAAAGGACTGCCTAGTGGGTTCTCTATTCATCCCGGTACCCTTTGAAAGTGAACAGTTCTCGACCACTTGATTTCTTACATCTCTGCAAGGGAGTGGGTTATAGTTTCTTTTCACTTTTCATTTTTTTTTCTTATTATTATTATTCTTTTTGGTACCAGTAGCCTACATTCCCCTAACAAGAAAAATGACGATGATTACGTCCGTTCAATACCTTCTTCCTGAGCTATTTTTACACCAATATTTTCGCGTGCATATATATATATATATATATATATATATATATATATATATATATATATATAATATATATATATATCTGCAACTGATAGAAAGAGTAAAAACCAGCACTTGTACATAAAACATCCTTTATTTTGTTATGACTACCGATTTCGGAGTAACTGTCTCCATCATCAGGTCTATACAAAAAAACAGAAAGAAAAAAAAATTAAAAATCACTAAATTACAATCGATCATTAGAATGAAGTAATGTTACACAAAGGTTACATTGTATATATATAGTAAAAAAAGAGTAATGTACAAGCATAAAAAAAGGAAAGGAGGCAATATTAAAAAAAAAAGTAAATACCTGCATCATGAAGGCATACAAACATACACACTAAAAATTTAAAAACACAGCATCTCCGTGGACCTCTTGTTGTTGCTGAGGGAAGGTTTCAACTTTAAAGTGCAGAGACTTTCTATTATTGCCAGCTCCATGGGGGCCACTCGACTAGAGAGCATGGAAAATTAATCTAACCTTAGAGGGTGATCACTATTTTCTGCGTGATCCCGTATGGCACTAAATGGTGGTTTTGCTAAAAGCCTATTTGTCCTAACTGATCTTCCTAAGTGTTCAAACCATCGTACACGTGCTTGGCGCTTTGTTTTCCCCACGTAAATTGCATTACAGCAATTGCACTCGTATTTATAAACAACATGAGACTAGTTCTGGGGGTACGATGTCTTTGTACTTAAACAAACCACCAATAGTATACTTAGGCTTGAACACTACCCTAACATTAACTTGGGGATAAAATTCTCTTAAAAGTTTTAGTAGTCTATTTTTAACAGAAAAACTCTTAGTACCATAGTAAAACATAGTAAAAAACAGTACTGCTCTATTGGCTTTTAAAATGGAAACTTTCGGGAACAATAACTTTTCTAGCTATTTACAGTTAAAGATTCATTTAATTTGCCAATGAAATTTGTGATCTAGAACTAGGTAATTGTGTTCTTGTAAGTTTCGATGTTAAATCTTTATTTACTAATATTCCTTTAGCAGAAACCATTGATATATGCATCAATAACTTGTTTAATGACTCCAACAGTATCCATAATTTTAATAAACAACATTTACACAAACTGCTCACATTAGCTGCGTCTGAATGTTATTTTATGTTTAACACAAATGTATATAAACAAAAAGATGGTGTAGCAATGGGAAACCCTCTCGGTCCTACTTTGGCCAATGCCTTTTTATCTCATCACGAAGTTGTTTGTTAGATAATTGTCCCAGTTCTTTTAAACCACTGTTCTACCGACGTTATGTAGATGATACATTTTTAATTTTCTTGATTATTTTAACTCAAAACACCAAAATATTGAATTTACTTCAGAAGTAGAGAACAATAATACTTTAGCTTTCCTTGACGTGCTCGTAAGTAAACACAGCGATAACACTTTTTCAACATCAGTTTACAGGAAACCAACATTTACAGGACTCACAACTAAATTTTCTTCATTCATCCCTATAGTTTACAAAAGCAATTTAGTCTGTACACTTGTGACCCGTGCCTTTAACATTTGTTCAAATTATTTTAGTCTTCATTCAGAATTTCAGTTTATGAAAGTAAATGAATCTTTAATTGTAAACAGCTAGAAAAGTTATTGTTCCCGAAAGTCCATTTTAAAAGCCAATAAAGCAGTACTGTATTTTACTATGTTTTACTATGGTACTAAGTTTTTCTGTTAAAAATAGACTACTAAAACTTTTAAGAGAATTTTATCCCCAAGTTAATGTTAGGGTAGTGTTCAAGCCTAAGTATACTATTGGTGGTTTGTTTAAGTACAAAGACATCGTACCCCCAGAACTAGTCTCATGTTGTTTATAAATACGAGTGCAATTGCTGTAATGCAATTTACGTGGGGAAAACAAAGCGCCAAGCACGTGTACGATGGTTTGAACACTTAGGAAGATCAGTTAGGACAAACATGCTTTTAGCAAAACCACCATTCAGTGCCATACGGGATCACGCAGAAAATAGTGATCACCCTCTAAGGTTAGATTCATTTTCCATTCTCTCTAGTCGAGTGTCCCCCATGGAGCTGGCAATAGTAGAAAGTCTCTACACTTTAAAGTTGAAACCTTCCCTCAGTAACAACAAGAGGTCCACGGAGATGCTGTGTTTTTACATTTTTAGTGTGTATGTTTGTATGCCTTCGTGATGCAGGTATTACTTTTTTTTTTTTTTTTTTTAATATTGCCCTCCTTCCTTTTTTTTTATGCTTGTAAATTACTCTGTTTTTATTATATATACAATGTAACCTTTGTGTAACATTACTACATCCTAATGATCGATTGTAATTTAGTGATTTTTAACCTTTTTTGTGTGTGTTTTTGTATAGACCTGATGATGGAGACAGTTACTCCGAAACCGGTAGTCATAACAAAATAAAGGATGTTTTATATACAAGTGCTGGTTTTACTCTATATATATACATACTACATACATACATACATATACATATATATATATATATATGGTATATATATATATATATATATATATATATATATATATATATACACACACACACATGTTACAGTCAAAGTGTGAAACTAGCTATTTCATGTAATGCCTGGAAATTTCATTCGTTTCACGAAATGACCATTTCACTCGGTCATTTCGTGAAACGACTAAAATATTCAGCTATTACGGGCGATGGCTCGAAAATTGGTGTCCTCATTACACAACCTGGCTAAAACTGTTTACGGAGGGAGGTAACTTTTGAGGGAGGGAGATTTTAGTTGCTATTCAGTTGTTTACTGGTGTTGTACAGGTTATAAACTTGCCTACAGGTGTGTTGCAGACTGTAATGGCTCAGTGTAATTTTGAAGTCAGGTTCACAGAAGCGCTTTTTCAAAAATATCATCAGTGTAAAAAGAACTTTATTGCTAAAGAAGAGTACTACAAGACAATTGAAGACCTGAAGATAGCTGCCTGGGATCCATCTTCGAAGTCTCGTCATGGATACTACATTCTCAAGAAGTAAGATTTTATTATCTCTTATTACAGTTTCCGTACATACTTGAACTGAAACAGTCAGCTGGTGCAAGTAGATATTTTGACACAGTAGTTTAGATTTTTTGTGAATGTACCTATTTATCGTGAGAAATTAAGCATTACTGATTAGTGCAACTATGAAATATTTAATGACTTTAATATCTCATTCATTTTTTATGAAGTTCTTATTTCAAAAATTACAAACAACAACAAAATAAAACATTACTATCTACAGAACTTTGTTTGAAAACCCTAATGTAACCACGAACTCATAATTCAGATTTTGCAATCACTCACACACACACATAGGTATGAAGTTCTTCAATGTGGTCAGGGTTTCTTAAAATACGGCTGTGGTACAGGCAAAAAAAAGTGTTCTACAAATCGATGTAATTGTTACAAGGCTAAGCGTCAGTGTAAGAGTTGATGTCATAACAGTCTAACGTGTGCAAACAAGTGACTAAGTAAATCTGTTCAACAGAATATTAAAATGTGTTTTATAATTTTGACTACTTGAATTTATTTCTAACTGTACAAACAAATAAGTAACGTAGTTCAGCGAAATGTTCAAAAGTGTTTTAAACGATTATTTTAATTATTTTAACAAGTGACAACAAATGGAGTAAACATTCGTTACCCAGTAAATGCTCCATGTTTATAATTATCTTAATAATTTTAATCCTTTTAAGACATTCAACGAAATGTTTACATGTGCTATATGATTATTTTAACATACTTGTAGAAGTGATCTTAAAAAGCACATAAATAAAAATAAATATAAAAATAATAATAAGGCTATGAATAAACTCCCTCCCTCCCTCCCTCAAAAGTTTTAGTCAGGTTGTGTAATGAGGACACCAATTTTCTCCAATTTCTTTCCAGCCATTTCACGTAATAGGCTGAATATTTTTGTCGTTTCACAAAATGACCAAGTGAAATGGTCATTTCGTGAAAACGACTGAAATTTCCAGGCATTACATGAAATGGCTATTTTTTCACAGTTTGACTGTAACATACATATACATACACACACATATATACTATATAGATATATATATAATATTATATATATATATATATATATATATATATATATGTATATATGTGTGTGTAGCCATTTCATGTAATGCCTGGAAAATTTCAAGTCGTTTCACGAAATGACCATTTCACTTGGTCATATATATATATATTATATATATATATATATATATATATATATATATATATATAGAATATATATTATATATACATATATATATATATATATATATATATATTATATATATAATACATCATGAGGAAACAGCAGGCAAAAAAGACACGCCCTTCTTTAGTGCATCAAAAAAAAAAAGGGGGGGGGGGGGGCGGCGATTAAATGCAAGACGATTCGAAAGTTCCTGAAATGTTTGGAAAACGTACTTACAAGAACTCTTCACGACGACAACAACAACACCAACAAGAAAACAGGCGGACCTGCGACGACGATAAACAAAGGGCTTCTTCCTTCATTAATTTCACGCGTCCCGAGGGCCAACTGCCTAATGCCCTTGATCCACAAAAGAGGTGGTCTTCCTCGCAAGAATTTCCAAAAAGGGAATCCCGGCCGAGGCCAGCGACGTGCAGAGAGGTATTGTGAAATTCGGAAAATAATTTTCTCAATGTGTTGCCACATTGACAGTTACCAAATGGAGTGTTTTCGGAATGGGGACTGGAAATTATTTGCGCCGAGAAGAGTCGTAGTGGGAATGGAAATCAAAGGGGGCAATTGTTAATGAAGGGAATCTAGATAATGAGATAAATAGGGATTGATAAAACCGCAATTGTTAGATAAATAGGGACTGATAAAACCACAATTATTAATGAAGGGAATCCAGGTACCGAGATAAATAGGGATTGATAAAACCGTAATTATTAATTAAGGAAAACCAGATAGTGATAAATAGGGATTGATAAAACCCCAATTACTAATGAAGGGAATCCAGATACCGAGATAAATAGGGATTGATAAAGGGAATCTAGATACCGAGATAAATATGGATTGATAAAACCCCAATTACTAATGAAGGGAATCCAGACACTGAACTAAATAGGGATTGATGAAACGAATCTAGATAATGAGAAGAATGGGGGGGGGGGGACCCCGCAATTAATAATGAATGGAATGAATCTAGGTAATGAGAAAAATAAGAGGGGGAATAAACCGCAATTTTTAATGAAGGTAATCCAGATTAGGATATGAATAGAGGGGAAAAAAACCGCAATTATTACTGAAGGGAATCCGGATAACGAGATAAAAAGGGAGGGGTAAAACCACAAAACCGCAATAATTACTGAAGGGAATCCGGATAATCAGATAAACAGGGAGGGGAAAAAACCACAACTATGATTGCAGGAACAGAGATAATGAGATAAATATGGAGAAAAAATCGCAATTATTAATTAAGGGAAATTCAGAAATAAGGAGATGAAACAAAGGGGAAAACCCAAGTGAAATGTTTCAACACTGGAATAGGGTACAGAACAAACGTCATAGCGGACGAGAGAATTTGCGAGAGCATGAGAGAATGAAGGTTGAAACTTAATAATTCAGAGTGAAAAAAGAAAATCCTGCCTGGCTGGAAAGTGCTCTGTGTGATATTCGCAAGCAAAAACAGGATCCTGACTTTTATTTTATATATCAAACATGCTTAAAAAAAAATAAAAATAAAAAAAAAATATAAAAAAAATAAGTTCACATGACCTTTGACCACGCTCTCTAGAACAATACATATAACTGATTTCCTAAACAAAAACAAAGGTGGAAATCGATATCTTTAACATCCTTGTGCCAGCATCGACAATAAGAGAGTCACTTTTGTGCAAACCTATTTCGCAGACTGAGTAAAGTAAAATATATCATGGCGCAGAAATATCAGGCAGCCATAAAAGCATCAACGAGAAATTAAAATATTTTAAAAAAAGTATAAGCATTTCCAAGATAATATACCTACTTTTGATGATATTAAGGATAAAAGAGCTATTCGAACATGAAATTAGTCTTTGACTTTAATATCCAAATACTAAAGTCAGCTATTTCGTCCAATAGCAGAGAAACAAGACTTCCTGGAACATGTCTCATACCACCATGACCGAATACTCAAAGTAAAAGAACATAAACATTATCGTAATAAAAATCTTACGGGACAGTAATCTACAACAACCTGAAAATTCCTTTATGCGAATAATATAATTTGCTAAAATGCCTTACAAAATACCTTATCACCTGGATGCTCATCAAAGTCACAATTTCCCTCCTCTCCCTTTGAGGCCGCATAGCTCCGCACGGGGAATATCATCCAATTACCCTAATTATGAGCGAGCTTCCCGTAAAAATATCCTTGGTCGAAAAAAATACCTCTCCTTTAGTAAATATCTATCACGGAAAATTGACGCCACTTTTATGGATAAATTTGCGCAAGGATAGCCGCCTGGTTTAATGTTGTGACACTAACTTTATTTCATTTTCTGGAGCAAAACTTTGTTTGCTATTCCAATAAAAACTTTATCGCTTTACTGCAAAAATTATTTTCCTTCTAAACTTAAATACGGCATTACATTATCAAGTTGATTTCAATTCTACTGAAAATACTTTTCAATGATAAGGAATAGTGTGCATTTCTTTGGGGTCAGAACACACACATTCGTCTGTTTGTCTGTCTGTCGTTTACATCATTGGGAAGCAGAAGCTATAATTTTTATTAAGGTAGGGGAGGCTGACTGGGGATATTTAAAAAAATCTACTGAAGTTGATCAAGATATAAAAGATTTTCAGAGCCCAACATCTGCTTATGAGTATTTAATCAGTATATTGCTGTGTGGCGCCATGCTGTCTATTCCTCGAACTTCTGGTAAACCTCGGCGTCCTCTAGTACCTTGGTGGAGTGATGCATGCGCCTTGAGCCGAAAGATAACAAGAACTTGCTACAAGAGATATCGTAGATATCCTTGCTTAGTCAATAAAATTATCTATAAAAGAGCTCTTGCTAAGCAAAAGAAAACATTTAAGCAAGCAAAGAGGGAATCCTTTATTAGATATATAAGTGAATTAAAATATGATTCACCTATGTTATTAGTCTGGAACAGAATCCGAAAGCTGCAAGGGAAATTTTCTCCACCTCCCTTGCCTATTTTGAAAATTGATGGCTTCCTCATATCTGATTCTGGAGAAGTTGCAGAAACCTTTGGTAGGCATTTCTCCAATATATCTAGTGCCCTACATTACTCTCCTGCATTCAGGAATATTAGGGACGGTACCACGGTTGTTCCCCCTTTTAGTTTAAATTCAGAGTCGTATAATCTTCCTTTCACCATGAAAGAATTAGATCATGCAATCTCGTTATCTTCCCCAACATCTCCTGGGGAAGATGATATACTGTACTCAATGATTTTTAATCTGCCTAGAAGTACAAAACAATTTCTTTTAGACATTTTAAACAGTTTTTGGCTTTCAGGAACTTCACCAGAGTCTTGGAAGATATCGATTATTGTACCTGTTTTAAAACCTTTTAAACATTCCTTCCTTCCTAAGAATTATAGGCCGATTGCTCTAACTAGTTGTGTTAGCAAGATTTATGAAAGGATGGTCAATGCTCGTCTTGTGTGGTATTTGGATTCAAAGAATCTTTTATCTAATCGGCAGTTTGGCTTTAGGAAAAATAGAAGTACTTCTGACCCTTTGATGTTCCTTACTCGGGAGATACAGAATGCTTTTGCTGTACAAAACCAGACTGTTCCAGTGTTCTTTGACCTAGAAAAAGCCTTCGACACCACCTGGCGAGGGGGTATCCTTTTGCAACTTGTAGAGTGGGGTGTTGTGGGTAATTTGTTCTATTGCCTTAAAGATTTTTTGTCAGAACGTTACCTGAAAGTAAGAGTGGGCTCTTACATTTCTTCTGCTTACCCTCAAGAAGAAGGGTTACCTTAGGGAAGCGTCCTTAATCCAACACTCTTTAATGTAGCTGTCAACGGCCTGCTAGAACAAGTTCCTGTCGGGGTGCATGGTCTGGCCTTTGCTGATGATTATGCAATAATCTGTAGCAAGTCTACAGCTGTCGAAGCTTGTCAAAAGATCCAGACTGCTATTAATGCTTCAACATTATGGGCCAGAGCTAAAGGGTTCAAATTTTCACCAGAAAAACCAAAGCTATAAGATTTTGCCGATTAAGAAGAGTGGAAGAGATCCCTACGCTGTTTTTAAATGATTCGATTTTACCTTATGAAGATAGCATTAAGTATCTAGGTTTTACATTTGATAAGAAATTAACTTTTACTCAACATGTTAATGAAGTTGTATGTAAAGTGAAGCTTCGTCTTAATATTCTTAAAGTTGTGTCTAATTTTAATTGGGGGGCAGATCGAATTACCCTTTTGAGGATGTACCAGGTTTTATGCCTAAGCAAAATTGATTATGGTTGTCAAGTTTATGGTTGTGCATGCAAGACAACACTGCAGAAATTAGATGTTGTCCATAATTTGGCTTTACGTATTTGTATGGGAGCCTATAGAACTTCTCCAGTAGAAAGCTTATATGTTGCGTCAGGTTTTCTCCCACTATTTATCCGTAGGGAGGAATTAGGCTTGAGAGTCATATCAAGAGTACTTACATCAAAGCTAAACCCTAACTATAAGTATGTTAGAGAACCAACTGATAGAGCCCCAAATAGACCTAGACTGCCAAAGCCGCTTGAAGTTCGACTAGCAAGCTCTGCCAGGGAGGTGGGATTACTACCCCCTGCAGTAGCTGAAATTTCGCCCTCAAAGTTTCCTCCTGAGAATAGGCCACGCTTAGAAATCTGCCCAATTAGGGACAGCAGGAGCAACAGTTCTGGTGATCAGTTGAGGGCAAGTTTCTTGGATCATGCTTTTGAACATTGTGATTCTCATCATATATATACTGATGGCTCGAAGGGTTCTGATGGTGTTGGTTGCTCTGTAGTGACTAGTGATAATATCATTAAAAAGAAGCTTCCATCTAATTCTTCTATTTTTACAGCTGAACTGCTGGCAGTTTTGACTGCTCTTAAATATATTTTTTATAGTTCTTGTACTAATAAGGTTTTTACCATTTTTACCGACTCTTTGAGTGTTTTATCTTCTCTCAAAAGCCTAGTCTCTTGCCACCCTTTAGTGCAAGAAGTACAGTGATGCTCAAATCTCATGCGACATGACTCCATAGGATTTCGTTCAAAATTCACTAATTGGCAACCTAGCATGCTCCATATTTATCTATTATTTCAATGCGGAAACGCGATTATTGCATACAATATGGACATAATATGTTTCATAAGAGTGAAATCTGTCATATATTTCAAAACTGTAAGAAAATGTCACGTGTATCAGATTTCAGAAAAAACTCTTCCGAAACATTTTCAAAACTTTCGTTCACACATCGCTGAAGCATTTGACCAAAATGAAGTCGTCATCAAGCATCAGTTCAAATAAATAAAAGAAACACGAATAAAAAATCTCATAACATTAATAATACTTCCAAAGCCAACATAAAATTTGAAATAGTCCTATGTGATTGCTTTTACACGTCAATGCTGAAAAAATGTAAATATGTATATACAAAAGTAGAATGCGCCCACCGATATCAACGTGTGAGGGGAGCATGTGTGACGTATCTATCATTAGTGTCGGTGCAACAACAACCACCCGGTGTAACATAAGTAGGTCTACACTGAGTAACGACAATGAAATTATCTTGAAAACACTTACTTTATATGTGTTAGAGGAATAATTGGATTATCATACATACTTAATTGTTATAATTCTTAAATATTTCAAAAAATTGTGGCATACTAGCAAATATTTGCCTATGCAATTATTCATTTTTCAAAGCCAAGATATTGTTCCTAGGCCTAGGTTTTAGATTTCTTTAGTTTACAATTAACAATCACATCTCTCTATTAACAATTTCTGGCCAGAAAGCAAATGAGGTTATCAACCCATTCTTGTTCTTCAAGTTACCTTATGAAAGAATAAATTATACACCAAAAGCAAGGAGGACTTTTAAGAAAATAATATTTTAAACCAGTTGAAAAACAAGTGTTCCATACGCCTTGATATTAATACTTATGATATTTCGATTAATAGTCATCTTCTCCATATAATCAAAATTATCATCTTTTATTCCTCAAAGAACAGGTAATCTCTACAAATATAAACATTAGTAACATTACATCTCATAAGGCTTAGATTATTCTTTTAGGCCTATAAATCATTTTACAACATATAGGCAGCTTAAACGTAGCTTAAAACTTCAGCATTCAAAGAAAACTGGTTGTAATTCATATTCCTATTGTATTCGTCAAAAAACAGATCTCTACAAATAAATTTATCAATAACAGATTATATCTCAGAAGGCTTATACTCTGTTTTTTTCCATCTGTCCATCCGCCTGTGGTGTTTTTGTATGGTAACACTGCGTCCGGGCTTTAGATAGTTACATTCAGCTTACATTCAACGATTATAATAATATCCTATTTCGAATATTAACGGTGTAATTCGCATACAGTAAATTATTAAAACACTTTTCAGTTGCAAATGTACACCCAGATATCCTTTTATTTACCTAAAACTTACACATAGCGTAACTATTTAAAGGCCGGGACGCAGTGTTACCATACAAAAACACCACAGGCGGATGGACAGATGAAAAAAAACAGAGTATAGTTATTTTTTTAGGCCTATAAAACATTTTGCAACATACAGGTAGCTTCAACACAGTCGTAAGCTTCAACATTCAAAGAAAACTTGTTTTAATTCATATTCCTACTTTGAAAATGTTGTTATGACTGTTGAGCTTATTAGGTCTACTGTCATAATGCAGCAGGCGTAATGTTGATCGGTCCGAAGACCATGTTAAGTGTGCTTTCGTTGATGGTACCGCTAACCTTATCACACCGCACTTTGAACTTAGCAGCGTAAAAAAAAGAAAATCAGTTCAAATCACACACATTACGAATTATACCAATGCATAAAATTGATCATATTTATATAGCCATAAGGACAATAGGGCTAGCTGTGAATTCACAAACTTTTCGACATGTATGACATTAGAAAAAAAGTATAACACTACTTGGCAACATCACGTTGAGTCTGAGAATCTGGACGATACAAAAAGAATCATGTCGCATGAGATTTGAGCACCACTGTACAAGATTGGTTTTATCTTTTAATTAATAGAGGACGATTTTCTGTTAGGTTTTGTTGGGCTCCGTCCCATGTTGGAATTGTTGGGAATGAGCGAGCCGACGCTGCTGCTAAGGCTGCAACTAGGCTTAGGCACATTTCCAACAAGGGTGTCCCTGTTTCTGATTTTAAAAGTACCATTCGATTTTATTGTAGAGACCAGTGGCAGGCCCACTGGTCTACTTTAGATAATAATCTTAAATTAAAGTCGATTAGGCCTTCTGTTCATCCTTGGCCTCATAGCCGGATGGATAGAAGGTCTGAGATAGTTTTAGCTAGATTACCTATTGGCCACACTAAATATACTCACGGGTATCTAATGACGAGTGGAGCGGATAGGCAGATTCCTCACTGTTCCACCTGTCATGTGGATTTGACTGTGGTGCATATTTTGAAAACAAACGTAGAGCTTGTTTGCTGGCAAATAAGACTCTTGCCGATATTTTAGGTGAAGGTGCTCAGGCAGAGCAAATTATGACATTTAAAAAAAATATTGGTCTTTTTTATGAATTGTAATATTCTCTTAATTGTTTTAGGTTTCTTGTTTGGTTTTTATGAATGAATGATTTGTATGTTAGATCGGTTGTGTGTATGTTTGTTTGTGCGACAGTGACTTTTTTTTATTCTTAAGATATATTTGCGCTGAATGGCCCCTCGGCTCCGGCGCTTGGCTATGTGCCAAAAATTTTATAATCTAATCTATAATTTTTATTAACATAATTACCTTTAACAACAACAAATGACGCAATTTGGAACCCTTACGATTGCAAAATAATAAAAAATACCAGTAGTGCAGAATATTATTCTAGGCACAAGAAATACTTTGGAGCATTGCTCTTACAAATGACATACAAACACAGTCGCTGATAATTTACAAATCCAGCAACTTTTAAAACTTACAAGAGGTTTTTGGGGGAGAAAAAATTTCTGTCATGAATGGCCTCATCAGGCAGTACGCAGTCGGTTTTATTTTCCCAAGTTTTTACCTGGGCGTTACTCTTTAAGAAGTAGGCAAATTTTGGGAAATGTGCCATTACCAAAACTGTCTACTGCAGAAGCGTTGGCAAATGACATTTATTTTTGTTTTGTCTTTTTATGTTAATTGAAAATACGTTTATGTTGAGCGAAATATATGCAAATACCACAGTTGTATAATCAATATCTGTCTAATACCATTTACAGATTATTATCTGACTGTCTGACTGGTAAAAAAAATTAGTAAAAAGAACCACTACAAAAATCATACGAAATACTAACGTTTATTGCAAAAAGAGTTAACAAAACCGTTACAGAGTATCGTCTGACTAATAAAAAAAATTAATAAGAAGAAACTACAAAAATTATTCAAAACACTAACGTTTATTGTAATCACAATTAGCAAAACTGGATATCGAATTACCAATAAACAATACAGAACTCAATAAAGCGAATGAAAAAAATAAAAATAATGGAAAAACTCCCCAGGGCTACTCGTTCGGCTGCCTTTTTCATTCTGCAGGAGTTCAGAATTTCCCCCACGCAAAAGCAACACCAGTTTTCATTCAGCGGCGCATAAGGAAAACTCATCACGTTATTAAACTGGATACAAAGCTCGATCAATAAGTTTCATTAGCAAGATTACTCGCCTTTAATCACGCTCCGATCTT
>NC_061110.1:93879839-93912339 GCF_015104395.2 Macrobrachium nipponense | reverse complement strand
AAAATGAAATAGAAACAAGTACTTTAAAGAGAAAATTAAATAAGTGGATAAAAACTCTTAATACAATCATATGAAAACATCACTGCTGCTTAAAGCAGATAAAACTTACACAAGGAAAGAGAAACGTACAATCATGACAGAAAGTCTCCGAAGAAATGTCAGAAACAGATGATCGTGTCGAGTCTGCGTTGCAGTGCAATATACTACGAGGCATCTGTTGGTCCTTCACCAGACGAAAGCGGAAAACAAAGTTACCCAGGAAATACTGCAGGTGATTCCCGGGAGAGGGTAACATTTTCTCTCTCTCGACTCACTGGAGGGAGAAATGCTGTTGCTATTTGGAAAGGAGGAAAGGAGAGAGAGGAGATGAGATGAGAAGACGAGACGAGAGAGAGAGAGAGAGAGAGAGAGAGAGAGAGCTATTACATTCAGGTACTTGCTCTTAGTTTAAGTTTCCCGCAAATTTTATTTCTGATAACATTTTCTCTTTCTCGACTCACTGGAGGGGGAGATGCTGTTGCTATTTGAAAAGGAGAGAGAGAGAGAGAGAGAGAGAGAGAGAGAGAGAGAGAGAGAGAGAGGTGGGTTAATGAAACTGTTGGTCTACTCTGTCAACATTAACGTTTGTAATGCCTCTGGGGCAGGAGATGAAGACTGAAGTGAAAAGGTGGATATAGATGGAAAATGTTCTGCGATAATGAAGGAATTGTTCGTTCTTAGTCAAAACACCAAATTACTAGTGACGTACGTTAATTATCTTCGGCTGGTGTTTAAGAAGTAATTTGTCTATAATGAAATGAAATGGCTTTTGAGTGTGTGTACGTGTGTGTTACGGACACGTTAGGGAATAAGACCGAAGGACAGACCGACTTCGACGAGATGCAGTGTGCAGAGCCAATGTTCACCATTACACAACTTATCTCTTTTCTATTTCATCAGTATTACTTCTATTTTAAATAATTCTGGTATTCTTGTTAATGTTTACTGCTTCCACTATACGTAATTTCACTCACAACCATTCCCATTCATTCGTTCTCGTAATTTCATACTTACTACTGGCTTGCTGTTAAACATACAATAATATTATCAAAGGTGGTCGGGTGTATTGAATCACTTCTATTTACGCTGACTTTGATACATGTCTGGTCTGTCACGTGCTAAACGTATAAGTATGAACAACGTATATCTATTTCTTGGCAAGTATTCATCATCTCAGGATAGTGTCATCTAACTACTGTAGATGTTATGGTTTGAATTGCCTGGCTGAATGGTGATTTTGTGTAATGTTTCTTCTTGAAGAACGGATGAACATTATTTAGTAAAACCATGTGGAATTATTAGCAAATGCCACTTGGGATAATGCGCATTTAAGTTGCATTGAGTTCCTTAACAACGATACATCGATCCTTAATGGATTTTTTAATGTAAATATCGAGAATGACAGCTTTTTTACACATCTGCCATGTTTCATCCAATTCTCTTCAGCTATTCATGAGATACACCAACGCGCGCACAAGTATACAGAGGGATGAAGACAGCTAGCTAATTGCGGTGGCAGAGGTAACAGATATAGATGACGATGAAGCATTACCATATTTATAGGAATATAATAACCTTAAGATGTATCTAGATATTACAAACACCTTATACTCCTTAAAAAATACTTCACCATCACAAGAAAACTGGCAAGCTGATATAACGGAACTCCTGCATACACTTAGATTTTCAAAGAAATCAGCAGTCTGATGATATAAAATGCAAATTAAATGACCTAACCACAAATCCTAACTAATTTGGAAATATTACCTGTAAGGTCCGTGCTCGACAAAAGCACGAGTTGACGTACAAATAGACATGTCCTTTTTCAAGTTGTGTTCAACGGACGCCTGCTAGTCAGTCGACAGCTCCTTTAGTATAAGAATTATATATGTAACAAGGAAGTACCCGTATAAAAAATATATTCAAATCTACAGCAGTAACACGTTAAAAAGAAATCCCCACTTCGCTTATATCGTGAAGGTATAAAACATTCTCGGGTGTCTTAGATACTCATGAAATAATAAATAGTGCCAAGAGTTCGGAGTATATCGGTTTATTGGAGGCAGCCGATATAAATGGCTGGAAGCCTAGACGAAAGAGAACGCAAGATCAGGGTTTATACAACCAATAAGGCTATAAATGTGGAAGCTACGGAGCAAATACATGGAATATCCATATCATAATGAAAACTAATATAAATAAAATAGCGATTAGAGACACTCTCTAATACAGCCAGTTCAAATAAGGGAATGAAATAATCGTGCATGGCACTTTATGTAAAATATATATAGATGTAAAGCGAAATTCGAGTTTCTCTTGCAAACGTATGTGTATAAAATGCATTTATATATATATATATATATATATATATATATATATATATATATATATATATATATATATATATATATATATATATATATGAGAGCAGAGAGAGAAGAAGATAGAGAGAGAGAGAGAGAGAGAGAGAGAGAGAGGGGGGGGGGGGGGTTCTAGGAGAGTGGGAGGCATGCAAAAGACAGTTATGCATATTGATTTAACACCGTCAACAACGATTCTTATGAATATTTAATGAGTAACGCCAGGAACATTCCCTTTTCGAAAAGCCCTACTGTTTACTCTTCCGCTATTTCTCTCACGTCTTAACTTCTAAATATTTTAAGGACTCAAAACCTTCACGGTTTAACTAGAAGTATCAGCTTTGTGAAATTACTAATGGAGATTTTAAAAATAACCTTTTTTTTCTCTCTCCAAGGAATCTATGAATGTCTTTCTGACGTAAACGGAACCAACCCAAAAGATATCAAAGATTCCCGACTCGACTCTTCTCCACCCACCACAATACCACAATACTGGCAAGAATTCTTTACCAATATATTCTCCCGATATCAGTAATGCTTATCACGTTACTTCGTTTATACCCTGCATCTATCCTGAGGGACTTCCCTTCTCCATCCTCACGATTGCAAAAGTTTTTTTTTTTTTTTTTTAATTAAGCTTGTAGCTGTTTTCATGCTTCTTTCTGTAATCAGTGTTAATACTGTGAATGCTTCTCTGATCTACAGTCTTTCCTCAAGCACAATCATTATTTACCTTGGAGAAAATGAGCAAACTAAGTAACAATGCCAAAGAGCTTTCCAGACGATACTGCAAGAAAATAATTTCCTTCGTAGATTTCAATTCAAATACTAATCCACAAATAACCCATTAATATGGATGCACGATAGCTTGGAAATAATGTATATCTAAAGAGAAATTTAGCTTGGAAATAATGTATATCTAAAGAGAAATTTAGCTTGGAAATAATGTATATCTAAAGAGAAATTTAGGTGATAAATCCATCTGCCAAGGCCAGAATTCGACCAATGCTTTTTTTGGGGTTGGATATACGTAGTATGTGACAGCTGAATTATCCACTAGGCTATGGATAAGCAGCTATCAGCTATGTAGGAGCTGCGATGTTTCCAGCTCTTATTCGCCATTTACCCTTGAACACTGGAAGGATTTATTCATTCACTGTTCAAAACTTTTACTTTTTTCTATACTGAACATGCTACGAAGTTAGGAAGGCCATCTTCAACGTTTACATAAAGAACATCCTATTTTTGCAATTGTGATGCCACTACTATTATCCTAATAGCAACATAGCAGTGTCTCTCTCGTGATTAGATCCGACCATTAGCCCTTTGCCACCTAAATTATTACTGCAACGTTATCATTCCTATTCCAAATACGCATCTACATCATCATTCCTATTCAAAATATACACCAGTCTTCCACGTGTCTTGGAGCGATCCTTCATACATTTCTACATTTAATGCGTTAAGTAACAATTCACCAGGGCCATTTCCTGCCACCACAGAACAGCATCCGTATTTCATAGTATCTCTCCGCTCCAACAGAACCTTCCGAGAATAAATGAGGAGATTAATAAGCAGTCCAACTAAGAGATCCCTCACTACCCAAGTGTGAGAATGTATTATACTTCTTTACTATGGTGCTGTGTATCTGCTGCCAAAGTAAATCCATCTTCTTCTTTAGTTCTGGAAAGAAAACTATTTTCTGTCCGCCCTCAAATCTTAAACACTACTGAGGCTAGAGGGCTGCAAATGGATATGCTGATCATCCAACCTCCAATTATCAAGCAGCAAATTGCACCACTCGAGCCTCGGCAGTCATCATTTAATTCAAGGTTAAAGTTAGCCGTAATCGTTCGTCTGGCAACGATATAGGCCGGGCCACCACGGGGCCATGGTTAAAGTTTCATGGGCTGCAGCTCATACTCATACAGCATTATACAGAGACTACTGAAAGATAGATCTATTTTCGGTGGCCTTGATTATACGACGTACAGAAAACTCGATTGCGCCGAATCGACGCATTTTTAACTTTAGCTGACAGCACCTTCTAAGAAGATGGATATGTATAAGATAATAAAGGCAACTTCGTTTTCTTTTTTCACTCTTATTGCCTTCTTATTTTTTTTCTCTCGTTAGCCGTCATCCTTTTAGCCTTTTATTCCCACAGGTGATGTCCTAAGATCTCATCCCCATTTTCATTATAGCCCTTTTCTGACTCATTTCAGTTCATGACTCTTTCCCATTAGCCAGTTAACATCTTTCACTTTTGCTCAACTTGTTTTCACATTTATTCTACATTCCATGTTGAATAAACTTAGTTGTACTGCTTTCGAAAGGCGGTTTTCTCTTGCCATTCGCCGCATTTCGTAAATAATTTGAATTATATTTTTATATCGTCTTATCATTCTCGTTCTCTTTTTCATGCAATCAGATCCATGATCCCAGAAACATTCATATTTTCCCAGTTTCTATTTCATACATACACACACATATATATATGTGTGTGATTCAGTTATACATACAAAAACACACACACACACACACACACACACACACATATATATTATATATATATGATATATATTATATATATATTATATATATATATATTATATATATATATATATATATATATATATATATATATATATATATATATATATAATGTGTGTTTTCCATCGTTATTCACGGGATGACCAACGTTTGGAGGCATTGGCTGGCCCTGAATATTTACTGCCACCTGAATCCTCTTAACAACTATATAACATTCATTTTCCGAAACTTCTTCAGCCAACAAGAGAAGGTCACTCGATCAATGCATCTGTCAAGATCCATCAAACTCTGTCCCACATCCATCAAGAATTCCCCCAAACTCACCAAGATCCGTACAATGCAAACCAACGTGTATTCATTATAGTTTATCTGTCTCATTTCTCCTCATCCTTCATCCTTTTCATCCTTCTCAGTCCTAAGCGTAAGAACCCTGCTTGCACAGGGTCAAGTCCTCTTCTTCCCTTCTTTTGTTACAAGCGTACGACATTCTCCTGCCTCGTCAGTCCTCCTCCCCGGAGGGAAGTGTCTAATGGAAGGCGCGCCCTTGCAGGAAGTCCTCAAGATTATGTAAATGGAAGGGTGCAGTGGTCCTCGCTGTGCTCATTCACCTTTTACGAGTTTCCTCGCAAAATCGTCTTTGCCTCGAAAAGGTGTTTTCGGTGGTACACTCGATGAGCGTCTTGGAAAACCATGTTTACCTCAAAGAGGCGTTTCAAGAAATACACCTGATACGTTTCTTGCAAAATTGACTTTGCCTCGAAGAGGTGTTTTAAGAATACAGCCGATAAATTTCTTGCAAAATCGACTTTGCCTCGAAGAGGTGTTTTAAGAATACAGCTGATAAGTTTCTTGCAAAATCTACTTTGCCTCGAAGAGGTGTTTTAAGAAATACAGCTCATACGTTTCTTGCAAAATCACTTTGCCTCGAAGAGGTGTTTTAAGAAATATAGCTGATAAGATTCTAGCAAAATCGACTTTGCCTTGAAGAGGTGTTTTAAGAATTACAGTTAAGTTGATATTGTTTGCCTCGAAGTGGTGTTTTCGGAGGTAAAGTTAAGCTTCTTGCAAAAGCATTATGCCTCTAAAAGGTATTTTGGAATAAGGAATAGATAACGGTTGTTGAAAATTGAATTTAACTTCCAAGACATAACACAAAGAACTGAATTCTCGTAAACACTAATGTCTCTGGCAACATCCTGAGCCTACAGATGCCAATAAGCAAAGAAATAATATTTTTAGTATTTACAATAACAATAACCACTGAAATGCATAGCTCTCTTGACTACGAAACGAGGTCGGACCACAAAGCGTGACAATGGGCGAGGGTCAAGAACACTACCCTGAGGAACACCTGTATTATATCCATCAACAACCATTCTTTCCAATATATTAAACATTTAATACTAATATAAAGTTATGCTCCCCTACCTCCCATCTAGTACACGAGTTTTGAAAGAAGGACTTTAAGATTAGCACCAGCAAAATTCGAGAACACTATTTCCTCACTGTTCAACAAAGGATGGAGATTTATGATTAAAAACTAGTTATTTTGAAGATTGGTATCTCCATATTATAAAAAGCGTCCCGTTTTTAAACGGATCCAAAAGCTTTTAAAACCCTGATTTTCAGAGTTTTTTTCTCTAGTTTTTTTAATACGATGCCAGGATTTAATTTCCAGGTCTAATCAAGTATAGGGGCACTAATCAAACTTATAACAGGAACATAATAATCAATTAAGATTTTTTCTCAGGCCAGTCAGCGAACTGGAAAAATTTCCCTTTAAAAGTTCATTATACACCCACAAGTAATTAACCTTCTTCAAAGAACGGCAGTACCGTAATTAAACCCAAAAATTTTATATCTGACCTAAAACTGTTCGGCATTTTTCTCTGAAAATCCAAAATTATTAAAAATATAATATATTAGATATGACTCTTCCTCCGAAAATTCATAACTGGAGGAAAAAAATGCTGGAAGTTAATTCTGTAAAACAGGTAATAATAATGTATGCTAAAATACACACACACATATATCTATAATATAATATATATATATATATATATATATATATATGTATATGAGTATATATATATATATATATATATTATATATATATATATATGCTATATGTGTGTATATATAGAGATCTTATATATATACGTATATAAACTATATATACAGATATATACAGATACATATATATGATGTATGTGTATATATAAAGATTTTATCTATACATACGTATATATATACATATATATATATACACACAACTATATATAATATGGTAACTGATATTATTTTATAAAAAATTCTCGTACCCAAAGCAAATGTTAAAGAGAGAAAAAAAACAAAGATTCTGATTTCAACCATTTAAACAAAGAACTAGTAAACATCATAGTAAAAAAAACTAACCTACACGGTGAAATAATGAAAATAATACTTTGAAACATTTTACCAAAATCGTACGTTCTTTCCGGCCAGTTAGCTGACTGGGTATTAATAATACATGGCAATATTTTCGGGGAAGTTAATGACCCGTCAAAATTTATATTTGTTTACTAAAGCATTTGCAGTGACGTAAGAGCAACTGCAAGTAAAGATTATTCCACTTTCATTTACGTAGAACCTTTAATTTATTTTCTTTGGGCAGAAACGGTAAATGCTGCGTGAATGGAAAATTTAAGCAGCTACCATTTTACGTAAGAGCGCATAATAAATAAAGCACGTCTGAGACCTACTTATATCAAGCGGTAACGAGGTGAGGGGGATAAATCCTGTAGAGAGTAGAGATAGAGAGAGAGAAGAAGAGAGAGGAGAGAGAGGGGGGGGGGGGATTTGGATTTTGGAGAGGAGAGAGAGAGAGGAGAGGGGGGGGGGGGATTTAAATTTTAAGTTTTAAATTTATCTGAAAATCGAGCTAACTTATATTAACAATTAAGAAGAAAAACCACTACTAAGACAGAGAGAGAGAGAGAGAGAGAGAGAGAGAGAGAGAGAGAGAGAGAGAGAGAGAGAGAGAGAGAGAGAGGATGCGGGAATTTTGTATTTTGATTAATTTATCAAATCTACTTCTAATGTATATTAGCAATTAAGGGGGAAAACAACTACTAAGACTAAGAGAGAGAGAGGAGAGGATAAGAGAGAGAAGACTGAAGAGAAGAGAGGGGATTGTTTTTTTTATTTTAGTTAATTTATCAAATCTAATTCTAATTTTATATAACCAATTAAGAAAAAAACCAATACTAAGACTGAGAGGAGAGAGAGGAGAGAGGAGTGAATTTTTTTTATTTTTAGTTAAATTTTCAAATCTACTTCTTTAATTTTTATAACCAATTAGGGGAGAAAAAAACTTACTAGATAGAGAGAGAGACGAGAGAGGAGAGGAGAAAGAGAGAAAATTTTTTTATTTTAATATTTACAATAACTTCAATTTATATTACTTAGAAAAACAATTACTAGACTAGAGAGAGAGAGAGAGAGAGAGAGAGAAAATGAGGGGAGAGGGGAATTTTTTATTTTAGTTAATTTATCAAATCTACTTCTAATTTATATTAACAATTAAGGGGAAAAACAACTACTTAGAATAACAGAGAGAGAGAGAGAGAGAGAGAGAGAGAGAGAGAGAGAGAGAGAGAGAGAGAGAGAGAGAGAGAGAGAGAGAGAGGGGAGAGGGGAATTTTTTATTTTGGTTAATTTATCAATCAAATCATAACAATTACTAACTAATTATATTAACAATAAGGATTTTGTTTATTTACAACTACTTCAACTACTACTAAAACTATTATATACAGCCTAGGAAAATCCGACAGTAAAAATGTACAAATCTAATTCAATAATGTCCCTGAAGTTACTCTTCGACTTCAATTTATGAAAATCTTATATCAAATAACATTAATTTGCTTTCATCTCACTATGCAAAACTCGGAACAAATTAGGAAGGCTTACTGTCAACGGAAATCAACCATATGTAGTCATGAATGCATAAGTTCTTAATACATAAGTTCTTAGGATAAGAACAATTTCTCTACATGCACATAAAATGGCAAGACATGGATAGAATTCTATATACGAGGTTTACGAAAACCTGATATTTTTCTGTTACACTTGGTAATATATATAACTGAAGAACAACAAAAGGAAAACACAAATAAGCAACCTTGTCTTCAAAGCTGCAGAACACAAAAGTTAATAACTGTTACCCTTAGTAATATCACCATATAACAACAGAAGGGAAAGAAAAGAACAAACGGCCGCGTCTTCCAAGTTGTAAAACAATTGTTATTAACTGTTCTACGGCTCTTTTTCCTCCCCAATAAAACAACAGTACTCAAACAAAGTTAAGGAGGAGGATTCCCTCGAGATAAAAAAAAAAAGGTCTGTATTAAAATAGGTTACTAAAAGTCGACGATAGGTAAAGGGAACTTTAGTCGGTAGGTTTTTATTCAGTAGAGCAACTGACTGAGCTACAAAAGTTAAGCATGATGCCGACAGTACAACTTTTATTACTGCCGAACATTTGACAGACTACGCCAACCTATTCCATGTTAAATAAAAAAAAGAAAAAAAAAAAAAATCCCAAACCCCCACCCAAACCCCCCCCCTTTTTTTTTTTATTTGTTTATTTATTTATTTTTTTTTTTTGGGGGGGGGTTAAGCTTTACAGGAAATCTGGACTTCTAATACACTTTGATATGACGTTTACCTAGTATTATTAAACACCTCAAGAATCATCACTTAGCTCCAACACCTTTGAAGTACTGTTCAAATTCTTCCCGTTCAATGTGATCAATAAATAGTTAAAAAAATACTAAAATAGTTAAGAATTAAAAAAATCCTCGCACAATTTTCATGAGATGAATTAGCTGACTTTGTAATAAGTAACCTATGAATTATCAGTGGAATTTTAAAACCAATGCATACATCAATCATAATTCATCATAAAGAACAGAAATAATCCATCGATAGGCCGAGATTCGTTTAGACAAGTTTATAATAACGAGGAATCATAAATGCTCTAAAAATCTAAAAAAAGGAAAGAAACAAGTGCAAATGACCTGTTCAAATATGCGGACTTTAAACCCCAAATGCTGCCATACAGCAATTCACTTTCGTAATGATTACAGAAAAATACATCACACTGGATTACTACTGGCTCATATCTAATTCATTAAACAGTACAAAAGAAAGTACTGCAAAATGTATAGTCTAGAAAAGCAGAATTTCTGGTTACCCAGGAAAGGCTATACGAATGAAAAGATACACGTCGCATACAGGTTCAGAAATACTGAAATGTAAACGGTAATCAAAATCTAATATTCTGAAAAGATTTTATTCATAACCTCAATCTTTTTTCACAAGAAAAATTCATTCAAATATTTAATTTCAGAATTTCTGCACCGGTAGGGAGTGAAAGATTAATTCCAAAAAATATTCCAATGTCAAGATATTTGTTTCACGTATTCGAATACGTAAACAATTCAGATGGAAAACAGGGACAAAACGAAAAATTATAAGCAATAATACAGTAAATTTAGACTACGCTGGAATACAGAAAGTAATATTCTTGAATCAAAGGTAAAATTCTGTAAAAAAAACTATCAGATTAACGAAAATCAGTGTACCATAAGGCTTGAGGCTATGCAAGTTTAATAACATCGATATACTATGTGTTTAAAGACATCTGGTAATACGAGCATAATCATCTATAAATACGTATTTAAATTTGTCTACATACATACATATATATATAAGTATATATTATTGTATGTATGTATGTATGTATGTATGTATGTTATGTATGTATGTATAGCACGAGGAAAATTTACACTATTAAAAGCAAGATCTTTGGCGTTTACAATAGAGCTCTTACCATTGTTTCAATTTCATTGTTTATGTTTCATATCACGATCTCATTATTTTTACTGAAAGTATATATATATATATATATATATATAGATATATATATATGTATATATATAGAGATATGTATATATATGTCAAATATATATAATATATATATATATATATATATATATATATCTATTTAACGTAATTAATGTAAATATCGACATGGAAAATTTTTTTTTTAAAATGTGCACTGACTAAAGAACAGACGACTATTCAAGAATTGATGCTACAATAAGAGGCTTACAGTTTAAATTAGATTGGTCCACAGACAAATCCCATCCTTTCCGATTTCAATTCACATGATTAGGTAGTCTGATATTAACCGTTACGGAATATGGAAATCTCTCTCTCTCTCTCTCTCTTTCTACACACACACACACGCATATGTATATGTGTATATATATATATATATATATATATATATATATATATATGTGTGTGTGTGTGTGTGTGTGTGTGTGTAGAGAGAGAGAGAGAGAGAGAGAGAGAGAGTAAACTTGAAGACAACGGAAATGCTTGAGCAATTAGTCAATCTCTTTACTGGTGAATTCATTCACTGAGTATTAAGTCAAAACTTTCACTGTCGAATTCATTCGTTTATCACAAGCCACCAATTCCCGGTTGCCTTTCATGGCAAGAGGTCCAACAGTTTTTATCCATTAACAGATTGAACTGCTTCCAGTGACGAAAAACTGCTATCGAAAAGGACTGCTTCCATGTCTCAGGAGTCCCTTTCACACTAGGGGACAGATTCAATTTTTTTTTTCTATTATTTTAGGTGGAAACTTACAGCATGTGCATACGACTTTCGATTTCATCAAATTTTAATTAAGTGATGGGACAGCGATGGACGAAGAATTTATTATATTTTGTAACTGCTTCCAACGTGGATAAGGATATCGAACGTCTTTGGTTTTAGCTTATTTAAAGAAAAAAAGAGAAAAAACTCCAGTTTTAGCTTATTTAAAAAAAAAACAAGAAAAAAATTAATTCATTTATCATATCAATAACTGAATTTACAGTAGTCCCAATTTGGAATATCCTATGACTTTCAACTTTGCAACTGGCGATCGTATGCATGCTTTGAATAACCTTAAAATTACCATCAATCAAATAACATTTCTGATTGTGTAGAGAATGGAGTATGGATGAAATTGAGACCAAATGCCAAAAGCCGGGACCTATGAGGTCATTCAACGCTGAAAGTGAAACTGACAGTAAGGTGGTTTAAAAGGTGTAACAGGAGGAAAAACTCGCAGCTGCACTATGCAAAAACTGCTTAAGAGGGCGGAAAATCAGACGGAAGAAAGAAAATATGAACGGAGGTACAGTAAAAGGAATTAAAGAGGTTGCAGCTAGAGGCCGAAGGGACGCTGCAAAGACCCTTAAGTAATACCTACAGTGTACCTCTCTGACGGCACTAACCACCTAAGGGGTGTGTAGAGGGAGATTAAGAATCATTGGTTAACCTAACAGCAATTGATCATGAATGATAATCAAAATAAAATCATGATAGGTGGTCTGGATTTAGAAAAAGCAATAAATTACCATTTAAAACTAAGAAAGGTCACCAGACTAGGAATTCTCTCTCGGGGAAAAAAATATCAGCTTTCATCCTGCCAATGAAACTGACTAAGCAAAAACTTCCAGGTCATCTGTCATAACCTGGTAGGCATTTGGGTCTGTTCCCCACGTTTAAAAATCGATTCATTTTTCCCCATGGTCTAAATTACCCTCATTTTCGATTCTGTTGTGTTGTAGTTAAACTATCACGTTCTGAGAAGAATTCAAGATCAAACATTTTTTGCAAAAAAAATAATATTCTTAATAAAACGTAAAATTAAATAAACAGGAAGTACTCAAATATCTCCCGTTATTCCCAAAAGAGATTGCACAAAAACACGGACACATTTACACAGTATGATATATATATATATATATATATATATATATATATATATATATATATATAATATATATATATATATATATATATATATATATATAAGCGAATACCACGGGAAAATGACAGTCAGAAATCCAAGCGCTTTTCGTCTTATTCAGACATCGTCAAGGAGCTACTAAACAAAGTACAATTGGAGAGGAAGGCCTCAGGTACAAACAAGATCAGGAATACCAGATGGTTAATTATCAAAAGGGTAAAAATAAAAAATTAAAAGGGATAATCCAGGATTATCGGATATCACACGGTCACAAACTTAAACAGATTCTGACCCTAACCGAAATTACAAAAGTATCTTTACAGCCCAAAACACATTCAAAAACTGAATATATTAATTTTTGTTGCTTATTTATTTATCCTACAAACTTTTTCATTATGAAACAAAGCATCAAGTTTTAAACTAAACCAAGACTTAAATTTAGCAACATTTCTATTATTTGATTTGATAAAACAAGAGCATAATGGATATTACCTTGTTTAAACTGTGGGTCATTACATCTGGGACTAAGTGGCTCTTGCTTGGACTCCAGTTAATAGGATGGTCTAAATCTCTCATATGTAACAAATAATGCATTCGATATTTGCCCCAGATTCTCACAGAATATTGGATGTTGCTTGAGACGCTGTGAAAGAGTTTTGCCGGTTTTTCCTCGTCCGTAATAGACTTATCACACTTTTGCAAGGGAATTTCATATATGCAGCCTGGAAGATCTTTAGGAGAATTTTGATTACTAAACTCTTGACTTATTAATATTACTGAAAAAACAACATTTATGTTAAAAAGCTTTAAAATTCTAGGAATATCTAAAAACCTTTCATCATAAGGTAATTTTAGAATGTTATGCTTACTAAATTCAAGTTTGTCATTAGTTGAATAAAATGTTTTTCTACCTCTTTTCCATGCCACATCTACAAAAGTCCTTGGGTATTTAAGTTTCAATGCAAATACTCATAAATAGTTTTTAATTTCAGCGTCAATACAAACTGCGGGCTACAGACACGTAAAGCCCTTCCCTTAGGAACATCCCCCCACCCAGAAAAAAACAGAGATTTTAACATTTTGATGGTGATTGGAGTAGTAATGAACAAAAGAGGCAATATTAGTTGATTTTCGAAAGACTGAAAAGGTTGGTGAAATTTCTATCATTCTTATGGACAGTTACATCAAGAAAATTTCAAATTACAATTTCTTTCTTCCTCTACAGTAAATTTTATAGAAGGGACTAAATTATTGAGATTATTAAGGAATTCCTGGAGGTTTTTGTGAACTGGCCAAAATACAGAAGATATCATCCACGTACCTAAACCAAATAACTTTTGGGGCAAAATTCTTGGTAAGAGTTTTGTCTCAAAAAATTCCATGTAAATATTGCTAAGGACAGGAGATAAGGGATTACCCATAGCCATGCCAAACTTTTGTACAAAAAATTCACCCCCTTGAAACAAAATTTACTATCTTTGATACATAACCTTATGAGACTAATGAGATTGCTACACTTAAGGGAATGTCATGACGCTCTAATTCCTCTTCCAAATATTCAAGTAAGTAATCTTACAGGCACTTTTGTAAATAAAGAGACAACATCAAACTACCTTTTAAAATCATAATTCAAATTTAAACTATTCAAGTTTGTTTATAAAATCAACATTGTTTTTAACATTCGTGTTAGAAATATTTCCTACCAAAGGAGTAAGAATTTTTACAAGCCATTTAGATAAATTTATACTTAACTGAGCCCACTGAACTAATGATTGGTCTGATAGGGTTATTGATTTTATGTCCTTGACTAAACCATACATGTAAGGTAGGGAGGCGCATTGCGGTGTAAACTGTTTAATTAAATGGTCCAAGCCCTTCAAAATGGATTTAATTTGTTAATTAAAATGGGAGTTAACTGTCTGTGTAGGGTCAGACCTCAGTTTCGTATAAGTATCAGTGTCATTTAGCAATGTCATTATTTTACTTATATAGTCACTTTATTCATTATTACCACTGCATTAGATTTATCTGCTTTTGTCACCTTCACTGTTTCGTCTTCTTTAATTTTCTTAAAAGCCTGGAGAAATCTCACGGGTACATTAGGGGGAGAAGTTTACTCATAGCACCATACACAATACCTTTACAAATATTGATATCATTAGGGCATAGGTTTGATTCAATTTTTCTAGATAACAAAAGGATTTTGAGATGTCGACACAGTCCAGGTTACCATTAAATACACCAAAGCTTAACCCATATCCCAAAGCCGCTGTCGTAGCACTATCCACTTATTTATGAAGTCACGTGCATATGCTGTGTTTTTTAACATAAGTTATATATATATAAATATTATATATATATAAAATACGGTATAGATATAAGATATATATAGCACACACACCAATACGTATATATGTGTTTTTACTACTATATACATATACACACACATGTATATTGCCTTTACCCTCCCCATCAACGAAAATAATCTTAGAAAGTTGTAAGCATTAAAATATTCAAACTAACAGATCGAAAAATCGTAGAGAATTTTCATTACAAAAAAGACGTAGTATTTAAAATCCTGTGGTGGGTGGGGGGGTGGGGGGGGAAGGGGGGCAATCTCAAGCCAATTAACGTTCCACTTTCATCCCCCAAAAGGAGATCCAGGTAACTCGGAAGAGCACACTGGAATCCGCATGAAGAAGTTGGCATTCCAGGACAAGCACGGAAGGAATTTCAAAATGACACACTGGAATGCGATTCTGCAAGTACTCCAGCGGAAGGGCAGGATCTTGACCGGGGAGACGGAATTTGCTCCTTGCCTCCTGCAATACGTGAAATAGCCGGCCGTATTCAGAGGCATGACATTCGTGTTGATTTAAACATTTACAAACTATAAGAAGCAACGTGTGTTAAATGTCGGACGAACCTATTATTTAAGGATACATTCAAATCTGTTTACATATTTTACGTTTAACGATGATTATATATATATATATATATATATATATATATATATATTATGTGTGTGTGTAATATATAAATATATATATATCTATATATATATGTATATTATATATTATATATATTTTTTATTCATTTATCTATTATATATATATATATATATATATAGAGAGAGAGAGAAGAGGAGAGAAGAGGAGAAGAGAGAGAGAGAGAGAGAGAGAGAGAGAGACAGAGAGAGAGAGAGACCTTACAGTTCGTTCGGGTTGCCCCAGGTCCCTCAGTGTGAGGCACCTCTAATGTCTACCAGAGAGTTGCTAGTACATCTTCCGGTATATTTTGCATCTTCCAATCTTGGATGGTCTGGGATGCAGTTTAGATATTTGTCGAGCTTATTCTTAAACACATCTACGCTCACTCCTGATATATTCCTCAGATGAGCTGGCAACGCATTGAATAGACGCTGCATTATCGATGCTGGTGCGTAGTGGATTAATGTCCTGTGTGCTTTACTATTTTTCCTGGTATAGTTTTGGGCACTATTAATCTACCTCTGCTTGCTCTTCTGATATTTTTAGTTCCATGATATTTTCTGCTTTTCCTTCTATCTGTTTCCCATGCCTGAATTATCATGTAGCGTTCTCTTCTCTTTCTAGACTATAATAATTTTAAGGATGTAGTCTTTCCCAGTAGTCAAGGTCTTTAACTTCTTCTATTCTAGCTGTAAACGACCTTTGTACACTCTCTATTTGTGCAATATCCTTTTGATAGTGTGGGTACCATATCATATTGCAATATTCAAGTGGACTACGAACATATGGTTGATAAAGCATAATCATGTGTTCAGCTTTTCTTGTTTGAAGTGCGTAACAACATTCCCATTTTTTTGCTTACATTTTGCCAACAGAATTGCTATTTGATCATTGCATAACATATTCCTATTCATCATCACACCAAGGTCTTTAACTGCTTCTTATTTGTGATTGTCTCATTAATTAGGTCCCCTATATGCATATAGCTTTCTTTCTCTGTCTCCATAATTTATTGATTCAAATTTATCAGAGTTAAATACCATCCTATTTACCTCCGCCCAATCATATACTTTGTTAAGGTCTCTTTGTAGAGCGTTCCTATTCTTCATCACAAGTTATTTCTCTACTTATTCTTGTGTCATCTGTGAAACTACTCACTAACCGAATCCTTAACATTACTGTCTATTGTCTTCAATCATAATAACAAACAGTATTGCAGCTAACACCGTACCTTGTGGCACACCGGATATTACCTTGGCTTCATCCGATTTCTCGTCGTTTGCAATAACTATCTGTTTTCTGTTGTGTAAAAAAAATTCTTTCAACCATCTTCCTACTTTATCCACGAATAATTGTGTTTTCTAATTTTTCTTCGTAACATATTATGGTTTTTTTTGTCAAAAGCTTTTGCAAAGTCTAGATAAACCACATCTGTTTTCATTTCCGCTTTTCATATTTTTTAAATATGTTCTCCACGGTGGACTAACAGTTGGGTTTTGTGTACTTTTTCCGGGTACGAAAACCATGTTGTCCTTTATTAAACAAATTATTTTTTATTAAATGTTTCATAATATTTTTCTTCATTACCCTTCATACACTTTCATAATATGTGATGTTAGACTCACAGGCCTATAATTATTCTTGCCTTCTAGTCTTGATCCACTTTTGAAAGTAGGGGTAATATATGCTAATTTGTGCTCATCATAAATCTTGCCTGTATCTACACTTTGTCTTAATAATATTGCAAGTGGCTTTGCAATAGAATGAACTACTTTCTTTAACAAAATAGCAGCACTCCATCAGGCCCTGCAGCAGCTCCATTTTTAATTTCATTAATAGCCTGCACAATATCAGCACTTCATTAATATCTATGTCAGCTAAATATTCACTATTTTCATCCCCTTACTTCTATATCATTATTCTTCTTATTTATCTATTCTAGGGGTGAATTCTCTTCTTATATAGTTCTGCGAAATTAATTGTTTGCAAATTTTCCTTTCCTTTTTTTCATTCGTTAATGCTCCCCTTCAATTCCTTCAGAGGGCCTATTTCTATTCTTATTTTATTCATCTTCTTCGATTATGAGTATAATAGTTTTTGGGGTTTTGCTTGATATTTAATAGGGTTTTTTCTTCCAAGTCCCGTTTTTCATTTTCTTTTGATTGTATAATCTTTTGTTCTGCATTTTCTATCTTACTTTTTAGTTCTATAACTTTCCATGCATTTTTTTCTTTTGCAAGACCTTTTTTCCACTTTCTGATTTTCTGGAACAAGATCCTTCTGTCTCTTGGTATGCATGACTGATAAAGTTTACTTTTCTTCTTCGGTATATATTTATCCACTATTTTTCTCTAATATTTTATATAATATCTCCGTATTTACTTATGTCATCACTTACGAAAATGTTATCCCAATCTTTGTTTAATTCTTCATTTATTTCTGACCATTTTTATATTTTTACTGTAGAAGTTGTATTTTCCATATCCTTCCCACTTTTTCATTTCTTGCTTATCTCTGTTTTCACTTGCTTTGGAATGGACTGTTAATTCTGACATTATGGTCTGAAATACTAGCATTATAAACTATTATTTCTTTAACATAATTCATCTCGTTCACAAATACTACTAGGTCTAAAGTATTTTCCTTTTCTTGTTGGCAGGTGATTTATTTGTTGAATGTTGTATTTCTAGTAGCATATCTAATAGCTTTTCGAATTGCCTCTTATCTTCTGCACTACTATTACTCTCTTTTTTTATATGTATAAGTACATCCACAATCCCTATTCGTTCTTTCCAGTCTACGAAAGGAAAGTTGAAGTCTCCAGATAGGAGAATAGTCCAGTCCTTGTGATTTCTACATAAATCATCCAATTTTTCTATTATTAAGCTAAACTCTTTAGTATTAGGAGTTCTATATATTACTATGTTCATTAATTTTTCAGATTCAAATTCTACTATTAGTTCACATTCTGAGTTACTATATTTCTCATATATTTTTCCTTGTTTTTTGTCTTTCCCATATATTGCGGTTCCCCCTTGATTCCTATTTTTTTTCTATCTGAATCTATAAGCTTTGCAACCCTTTTATTTGATCATCATTCCAGTCTCTGGGAATACCAGGTTTCACTTATATTCATTATATCTATTTTCTTTTCAATTTAGGTTAGTTCTTCTAAGTACTCTATTTTTCTTTTTGAGTTACTCGTAACTAAACCCTGCGCATTCATCACTATGATGGTTTGCGTGTTTTCTCCTTCATTTAATACTGGTAATAATAAGGATTTTCCCATGTCTCTTTCCTGTTCTGGTATGTTGTTCTTTTTTTCATTTCCAGAAATTCTGACATTAAAAAATCCAACTTTTCCATAATATTTGTTCTTCCTTCATCATAATTATTCATTTTGTGTCTGAATCTGCAATTTTCTCCATATCTGCAATATCCTCTTGCATAATAAAAACAGTTATTATCTCTTGAGTAGAAATTTTCTTGGAGCTGATGCTTTGAATTTTTTTGCTGACACCTCTGCATATCTCGTTGATGGCTTGCTTTTTTTCTTTACCTGATATTCTTCATTCCTCTCTTTATTTGTTTCTTTCTTATTTTGGATTTATTACTTGATTGGTTATTTATTTGATTATGTTTCATGGCTACAGGGTGCATATATTTACATTTTTTGTCGAACTTACATCCTTTTCCTTCTTTTAGGTTTTTGCATATTTTTGGATGTAGATCTCTGCAATCATCCTCATAGCCATCTAGGTATGTACATTTACCATATATTTCATAGTTGTGACATACCTTAGGATGTTTGTAGTAACATTTTTCTCCAAATCTGCAATTCCCTCTTTTCAAAAGGTTGCAGACTGTCTTTTTTGTATATTTTTTCCTCTTTCCCGTCAGTGTGTAGATCTGGGTAGAGCCTCTTCGGGATTTTCTTTTGTGTTGTCATATCGTAATTTATTTCTTCGTAGGTATGCTGCTTTATAGCCTCATATGTAGTATCAATGAGTATCTCTGCATCCATACTTTTATCTTGTTCTTTGTTTTCCTTATCTTTTTCTGTCATTTCAGTTTTGTTTACTTCTCTTCCTTTTTCCTCTTCTTCTTCTTCTTCTTCTTCTTCTTCTTCTTCTTCTTCTTCTTCTTCTTCTTCTTCTTCTTCATCCTCAACTATTTGTACATTCAATCTTGATTTAATAACATTGTCTATCCATGGTAGACAAGTTGAGCAAAAAATTCTTGTGTCTTTTCTCATATCTTGCATTACCAGCACACTGTGGATGGGTCGGAATGTTGCATGCAGCACATTTCCTGAATAGGTTTTGTGGATTAACTATGCTATACCACACCTTACACAGTTTACATGCTTTTGGCATTCTTTTTCCTAATGCATCAATTAGGATATTCACAAGGTTCACCTTATTCATTTTCTTTGTCGGAATATGTTGGTTTATGTATATTTTCTTTATGAGTCTCTTGACCACTTGGATTTTATTTGGAACTTCTTCAATTATTTTCAAGATGTTTTCAGTTGATTTGTTCCAGTTTGAAGGATAATATCCTTCTAATATATCTATGAATGCTTTTGTATCTTTTTGGTTAGGACTGTTGCTGATCTCATAGATGAGAAATGCCAATTCCCTTCCTGCCACCTCATCGTATTGCGAATTTGCCAAGCAAGCTAAATCTCGCCATTTTTTCCCGCAGTAGGAGCGCCCTCACCAAGCAAGATGGCTACTACGAGAGAGAGAGAGAGAGAGAGAGAGAGAGAGAGAGAGAGAGAGAGAGAGAGAGAGAGAGGTTTGTATTTTAATCTAAACGACTTAACACAATTTCATTTCGCAGAGTGAAATGTACACCATCAACGTTAATAAACTGAGAAGCTGAATGTCTGTTGTGATTGGTATTGCTCTGGGCATTTTCTGATTCTAAGAATAACAATTACTTTAGCATAACATAATACTGAAGCAGTCTTCACAATATCAAGAAATCTTACATTATACATGAGCATGACTGGCTGTTAAGAAGCTGTTATTTATGAGACTTTTATGTAACAAAAAATAAGAATTACATGACACATGCACATACACACGCACACACACACACACACACACACACACACACACATATATATATATATATATATATATATATATATATATATATATATATATATATATATATGTGTGTGAATCAGAATCATGAACGTATTGGTAAACGTCATATTGATATTTCCAGGTCTATATCTTACATTAGCAATACACTGGAATCCATAACGGTAAAACGTTCTCAACACAATATAAATTATAATAATATTGTTGTAAGACAAGTATTCATAATATGGCGAGATGAGGCACTGATACTTTACAACATTGTGAACGTGATGATAAGAATGTGTCAGTAACACCTTTGCTACCAATGAAGGGCACAGTCTAGACTCTAGACGAAGGAGAAGGGCGTGTCCTAGTTTACGCTATTTCGTAACCATATATATGATACCGAGGCGTGTGCCGGAGTTTGTGTGCGCAAGTGTCGTTTAAATCCTGATATTGACTAACTGGTAACAGCACGTAAGTCCACTGATGTGGCTAAAGGATAAAATACATACTATGGAAGGTCAGAGCATTTCTGTGCGAGCTTTGTGTCTCCCTTCATTGCAAAAAAATTGAGAGAATATTTTTTCTTTCTTTAAATCTTCAGGTGAAAATCTCACGGACAGAGTGACAGTCTATATATCCGAGAGGGCTCCAAAGGGAAATCAGGTAGCAGATGGATTGGTCGGTTGGCTTTATAAAGTTTAGGCGTAACACCAAGCACTGGGGCAGCAAAGGCCATTCAGCGCTTACTGTATAATTTTACAAAATTATAAGATGTCTTAAATCATATAAAACACGTTTATGTCTTTGAGATAATTTACTATATTTTGAAGCGGGACATTTTCTCCCAATAGTTCTTTAAGTGGTATATTATTATGTTGTTGGATCTTCGTTTTCTTTCGGATTCATGGCCTTCCGTCAGCAGATGAAGGACTGTGACCAGAGTATCCAGCGGATGGAGACAAATTGTAGGAAAAGGTGATAAATAAGTCAAGCTAAGGGAATTGAGAATAATACTGATGCACCTGAAATTCGAGAGACATCAGCAAAGAGCAGGAATGAATTTGCTCGTCTCTTAAATAACTGGAGATAGTTGATTCCACGACTGTACTATACTCTGTCCATCTGTCTGTGGTGCTTCCGTATGGAAACACTGCGTCGCGGGCTTTAGATAGTTACATTCAGCTTACATTCAACAACAATAATAATATCCTATTTCGAATATTAACGGTGTACTTCGCATACAGTAAATTAAGTTTAAAAACAACTTTTGCAAGTTGCAAATGTACACCCAGATATCCTTTTATTTACCTAAAACTTACACATACCGTAACTATTTAAAGCCCGGGACGCAGTGTTACCATACAAAAACACCACAGGTGGATGGACAGATGACAAAACACCGAGTGTAGGCAAACTATTCCGCACTCAGTATAAGCCAAGGTACAACTCCTAGCAAAGTAAGACGTATCAGACCTGATGCTAGAAAACACACCTTGCAGCAGCAGACTGTCTAACATTGCGAGCAGAAACAGCTAGGTAAGCCAGGGAAGAGAGCAAAGGATCTTTGTGGTTGTAGTACATTTCCACCAACGAACACACGATGTACTCACTTCTTCGTTTAATACCCAAGATGATAAAGGCAAGATAAAGAAAAGCATACCCTTAATTAAGAAGGGATACGTATCTGCCTTCGCAAATTTTGTCTCTTTCCTTTCAATGCCGAAGCAATAAAAGGCTTCGTCCTACACTTTCTCTAAAAAATGTCTTGCTCTTTTGCCTGAGTGCTCTTAGATAACTGTGGTATATCTGCCTCCGTTAAGGAGATCAATGAACAAAAGAACAATTCTGTTGCGTGGCACATTCTAATGACTGGGACGTGAGGACATCAAAATTCATCTACCAACTGTCTTCCACACATTTCACAAAGGAAAAAGAGTAGTAATTATCTCTTCTATGTAATGAATGAAGATAAAAAAGTAGTAATTATCTCTTCTATGTAATGAATGAAGATGTCTTTATTTCTAACGAATATCAATATGATTTCATATGTGGTCTCAAATATCCGCTTTCCGGTGTTTCTCGCGTATTGAGTGTATTCATATATACAGGCTCCATTTCCTGTATGTAACTATTCCTACAGTGGTATATTGCTCTAAGAACTATCATATTTACTGACATATGCCTAAAAACGCATTTTACATTATCAATCGTGCTTTGATCAAGGAGTAGCCAATGAAGTTCAATTAGAATGGCCGTAATCTCATCAAACCAGTATTAATTCATCATTAGTTCGGCTTCCTTATTAATTAAGCATTTGTTTTCTTCCATAAATAACTTGCTACACCAGTATAACGACAAAATTTCGAGTAAATGTTTATCTAAATGAATTATACATACAAACATACACATTTACATACACGCACACATACAACATACATAATATAAAAAAAATACTCGTGTATACACACACACACACATATATACGTATATATAATATATATATATATATTATATAATTATATATATATATAATATTAATAATATAATATATATAATATATAATATAATATATATATAATATAATAATATAATTATATAATATATAATATATAAATATATAATATATTATAATATATATGTGTGTATATTATTAATTATATTTATAATTATATTATTATATATATATATATAGAGAGAGAGAGAGAGAGAGAGAGAGAGACGAGAGGAGCAGAGAGCGAGGAGAGGCAGAGATGAGGCATAATCAAAAAAAAATTTTTTTTAAACAGATTATATATGAAAATAAAAAAAAAAATCTTATATCATACCTTATACAGTGAACGATACATCGTCCATTGTACTTATTTCGCATCAAGCTTTTACTAGAGGTAGCTTAAAGCGATGTTATAAATTACGAAAAACCGTTCCTTCTTTTTCTTAATTGATACCATATCCTGAAGGCTATTTTAGTAAGAACTAAATTACACAACTCTGTACTTCATCTTTAGGATTACATTAATATTTTAAGATAACTGTTCTGACATCTTAATAGTGTCCAGGAAAGTTTTCAATATGCCATCACATACAAAATGTTACCACACAATAATTCCATTTTAACAGCAGGTTAAATACAATAATTACAACAGGACCCTTTATACGTGTATTACAGGCCGTGCATCAACTTTCAGCGAAGCGTTTCTTGTTTCAAAAAGCAAAATCGACGAGCGTGACTTCATTAGAGCCGGCACGTGTCGGCTAATTAACAACCTAAGGCTACAAATACCGCAGGTCAACAAATTACCTGGTTGAAGCTCGGCAGAAAGGTGCTACTTCACTCCCAGAAGCAGGGCTCTCCCCAAAATCATCCAGGAAATATAGTTACTATAGTAGATTCCCATCACCCGGGCATCTAGGCCAATTCCTTACGACGCTCCTGATTGGCTGTTGATAAGCCAATCACAGGGCTGGAAACTCTCAGTGTTGTTGGCTGTTTTCTTGTTTAAAAACTCATCATAAAAATCGCCTAAAAAATAACATGAAATAGAGAAATAATAAAAGATTTTTTAACTCATTTAAATATATTTCAATTTTAGTACATAATTTTTTTTACATTTTCTTATCTTTTTGACGACTGATTTTTGTTTTCAAAAATCGGTTAAAATTGAATTTCAAACAATAGACTCTTGAGAGAGTTCACACAGGCAGGATGTATTGTTCCACCTCTCCTGAGTGATACTGTTGAAAGACGTATCCCTCAGGAGAGGTGGAACATACATCCTGCCTATGTGAACTCTCTCGAGAGACTGAGAGTTTCCAGCCCTGTGATTGGCTTATCAATAGCCAGTCAAGAGCGTCGTAAGGGACGGGGCTGGACATCAGATGCATGGGTGATGTGAATCTACTATAGCTGCGACCATCACACGTCCAAGACAGGTACACAGATAATTATCTACACTGATCATTGATCTGGGCAGTCTGTTTAACCTCCCTTTTTAAAATTCTGAGTTATTGAAATATGATATCTTCCATGGGTAAGGTTTTACTGTAAATCACGGAATATCTAAATAATTATTTTAAAGATTTAGCTCAGTATATACAATCGATAGGAATGTTTAATCTAGTCAATTTATCTAAGATGGTTGTGTGACGATTAGTGTTGAATTTTCTATTTCCATATGTCACACACAGGACTATATATATAAATAATATATATATATATTATATATATATATATATATATATATATATATATAGATATATATGATAGATAGATAATAGATAGATAGATAGATAGATAGATAGAAATACATAACAATATATTAATATTATATATATATATATATATATATATAGATACTTAAAATCTATAGCCATAAATATTTTCGATTCATCTCACAAACAAAGGAATATATATACATATATGTATATATATATATATATATATATATATATATATATATATATATATATATATATATATATATATAATATATATATATATATATATATATATATATATATATATATATATATATATATATATATATGTGTGTGTGTGTGTGTGTAAATTGTGAGAAGTATAAGTATAAATCTTCATAAGCTTAAATTTTCTACCCTTTTTTTTTTTTAGATTACCCAAAAGAATGGCAGTAACTTCACTTATTTGTTAAAATACTTTAATGTGTCAGCTGTCCTATCTGAAACTTGTCTGACGGCCCTGTTGCTTTTCGTGGAACAAGACGAAGTGAGAATCTCACGAAAAGAAGAGTAAAAGTGAGATCCAGGGTAATCTCGGCAATTTGACCCCAGTAAGTGTTGGAAGTCCTCCCTAATTTCCATTCCAGCCTTTACTTATGGAATATTATTCCACTCGTCTGGCAGAAATTACCTGTGAATTCGACGACGGTGTTATGATGGTAGAGTCGTCGTGTTATGAAACCATTTCTGGATCCGGTATTTTTCCATCAACCTACCCAAGGCGACCTTGAGGACTCTTATTGCTATCTCATCTCAGTAAACAGTCCTCGTAAACAAACACTACGTGTAAAAAAAAATATTGTATTTTTCCTATAACCTACACATTTATTAATTTCAAAGAGTTTAGATAAGTTTCGATTTAATAACCAATTTAATTTTTTCCATCGACGTGCCCAAGACGACCTTGAGGACTCTTATTACTACCTCACCTCTGTAAACAGTCCTCGTTAATAAGACAGTACGTGTAAAAAAATTGTATTTTTCCAAATCACCTACACATTTATCATCTTTCAATAAGTTTTGATAACTGTCCATCTAATAACCGATACATACGATAGATTCCTCAGTTCTATGCCTTGTTGCCAAATGTTGTTCACAATCATTACTTTTGAAAGTTAATATTTCTTCTGAATTACCAAAGACACAAGATGGCTTTCTCTCCTTGACAAAACGAACAAAAATTGTTAATTAGTGCTGGTGGTGAATTTAAGGTCGTTTCAACAACACTGGCATCCTCTGTGGGATCTCCCTCTCTTATGTTTGAAAAGAGATAATTAGAAACTCACATTCTGAATAATTACCTCTTTGCCAGTTTAAGACAAGACTCTCTCTCTCTCTCTCTCTCTCTCGTTTTGGGCAAATTCTAAAAAGATTTGATTAATTGGTTACAAGGGGAAGGAGTTGGTCGTTTTTATCAAAGAACTAATGAATATTGCAAGAGACGACAGGGTTGTTTCTCTGGCAATTGACAGATTAAACTGCAGCTGTTTGTGACCATTGCAAGTGAGCGATATTGAAAATTTAGCACAAGTTGGGAATTACTACTTTTGGCAGAGACAATTTTCTGCAGTTTTGTCATTGGGTGAACCATCATTCTTTTTCATTATCATTATTACTTTAAAATCCTAAAAATGCTCCTCGCATAATTCATAAATAATCTTTTCATTATTTCTGTGGTTCCTAGCATTTTTCTAAGAATTGGTTTTGTTATTTTAATGGGATAATTAGAATAAACTTACTGTGATAATTATAACAACTGGACTTATTACCACAATAATTTCGCATACTAATCATAATAATCACAATAACATAACATTGACTTTTCCCTTAACAAAGACTAGCTCCCGAAAAAGGCAAAACGATAATCAATGCCACATTCACCACAGCCCCCCCCCCCCCCCCCCCACCTCGCATACCCAATATGGGACTGAAAACCCCATCTGGTCAATGTAGTGAACGCCATTTAGGAATCAGCTGACCTTGCTACCTTTTTCCTTCCCACCAGACAAAGAGCAATATTTTCCTTCTAACGTTTTCCCTTTTTCCGAATCTTTTAGTTCAAAACAATATTAAAAACTGATGAAATATGATACTTTATTTGTACGCTTAAAAAAATACATTTTACATGCATACAAATACATTTTCATCTTGCAAAGTTTTTTGTCTTTTATTTTCAACTTACAGTTTTTTTCTTTTATTTTCCACTTGCAGTTTTTTCTTTTATTTTCTACTTGCAATGTTTTTTCTTTTATTTTCATCTTACAAAGTTCTTTATTTCGAATTAAATCGCGTCTTTTGGCTGATTAGTAATTTCATACAAGTATTATTATTATCATTATTATTATTATTATTTATCAAGGCATAAATAGTTAAAAATTACACCATATATATAATCGATATAAACTAAATAAATTTCAATGACGTCGTATTCTAAAACACGATTTGCGTTATTAGCAAGCTTGTAAGAATTCAAAGAAAAAAAAAATATTACTTCAAAGGCTATGAAACACATCACATCAATTCTCAATTTTCGTAAATGTTTAACCATCAAGTTTCAAACTTCTCAAACTATTGATTCTTCCTTGTGTAAACACGCAGTGGTTAGTGGCATAATGGTTAGTGTCGTGGAATGCAACTCAGATTTCACCGAGGGCGATGAAAAATCACGGGCTCTGTATCATGATCAGTTACTGCTGCAGTGTGGGGTCTGCAGTGGGAGGTTGAAACCAACATTCTTGGTAAGCTCCAATAAGAATAATACTCTCTCATGAATAACCAAAGCTGTACCGTACGTCTTTAAATTTGCCAGGAATCACCTGCCCCATAGAGCATTTTCCTCAAACGCATCATATATTGCAAACTGATTAGCCACTCACTCACCCTATCACCACCAATTCTAAGACTTTTATTTATAAAAAGAACAATATCTGTATATATTTTGCGATCTGCAACATTTTATATTGCCATTGATACTCCCGCTGCAGACAGCTCCCCCCACATTTTCCTGTTTTCGCAATAATTCTTTTTAATTTTTGCAAATTATTCTTGTAAAATCTTTATTTGATTACTCTTCACAGTAATTACTTCATTTACAGTGGATGGCAATATATTCAAACCACACAATATTTAAATATACATTTCCAAGCCTTTCTTGTTGTTTACCCTATCCTTTAAAGTGGATGGCAATATATTCAAATCACAAAATATTTAAATATACATTTCCAAGCCTTTCTTGTTGTTTACCCTATCCTTTAAAGTGGATGGCAATATATTCAAACCACAAAATATTTAAATATACAAATCTAAGCTTTTCTTGTTGTTTACCCTATCTGAATTTATTTTCGCCCACGCCTGCAGTTTTATTTCTCCCAATGGATCTTATCGAGAATCACCACGCAATTTTTATCGGAAAAAGAGAAGAATTTGGTCAGGATTGCAAAAGAGAAATAGATGAAGAACGCGTAACGATACTCTGAATAAAAAATACTGCAACTTGAATGAAAAAGGAAAAGACTCCAGTTTGTAAAATATTATTATCAGTTTAAGACTAAAATTCAATGCAATTAAAAATTCATTGAATTTTAGTCTTAAAGTTTCAAATCATCATTAAGTCTCTTTTAAATAATCATATATATAACCTTAGAAAAATTAATTTGATGACGATATTTTCCCGCAATATTTCCCAAAGTTCTTTCTAGCGGGAACTGACTTTTCTATCTGTGTTCCCCAGTGATTTCTCTATTAATCCTCTTCCGTAACGTAATACCTTTTCTCGACAAAACCAGGGTCTGGCAGCCAGTCAAAGAATCTTATCCTTCTTCCGAGAGGATTTGAGGAGGGAACATCAATCCAATCAAATCATTCGAACACTGAAACAGTGCATTAGGATAATCATGCGATGACTGACGCAGAGATTGGCACCGGAAACTGTTCCAAATCAAATGACGCAGAGATCGGCACTGGAAACCGTTCCTCGTCAAAGGACGCTAGAGATCGCCGCCGGAAACTGTTCCAAATCAAATGACGCAGAGATTGACACCGGAAACTGTTCCAGATCAAATGACGCAGAGATTGGCACTGGAAACCGTTCCATATCAAATGACGCAGAGATCGGGGCGGGAAACAGTTCCAAATCAAATGACTAGAGATTGGCACCGGAAACTGTTCCAAATCAAATGACTCAGAGATTGGCACCGGAAACTCTTCCAAATCAAATGACGCTGAGATTGGCACCGAAAACTGTTCCAAATCAAATTACTAGATGGCAACAGAAACTGTTTCCAGACTGGCAACAGAAACTGTCCAGATCAAAGACAGAGACTGACACCGGAACCAAACTGTTTCCAAATAAATGAAGGCCAAAGAAAGACTTGGCAACCAGAAACTTCCTTCCAAATCAAATGAAACGGCAGAGAATTGGCACCGGAAACTTCCTTCAAATCAAAATGGACCGCAGAGATGGCACCGGAAAACTTGTTCCAAATCAAATGACCAGAAGGAAACTGGCCAAACCTTGGAAACTGGTGGTTCCAAATCAAAAGGACCTCAGGAAGAAATGGCAACCCGGAAACTGTTCCAAATCAAATTGGAAGCAAACAAAGGACTGGCACCGGAAAATTGTCAAAATCAAAGGAAACCCTCAGAGACTGGCCAAAACTTGGAAACTGTTGTTCCAAATCCCAAATTGGAAACGCAGGAGAAATGGCACCCCGGGGAAAACTTGTTTCCAAATCAAATTGACGCACAGACTGCCACAAAGGAAAATGTGGGTTTTCCAAATCATGACGGCAGGAAGAAATGGCACGGAAATGTTCCAAATCAAAATGACGGCACAAGGACTGCACCGAAACTGTTCCAAACAAAGGGACTCAGAAAGGGAAACTAGGCAACCGGAAACTGTTTGTCAAAATCCAAACGAAACTCAGAGAATGGCACCGAACTGTTCCAAATGCATGACTCAAAGAAAGATAATGGGCACCGAAACTGTTTCCAAATCAAAGACTCCAAAGGAAAGACTGGCACCGGAAAGAAAACTGTTTCCAAAATCAAATGAAACAGCAAAGACTGGCACCGGGATAAACTGTTGTTCCAAATCAAATGGACCGGCACCAAAGAAACGGCAACGGAAACCTGTTGTCAAAGCAAATGACGGCAGGAAAAGAATTGCACCCCCGAAACTTCCTTCAAATCAAAATGAAACGCAACAAGGACTGGCACCGGAAAACTGTGTTCCAAATCAAATGAACGCCACCCAGACTGTCACCGAAACTGTTCCAAATCAAATGACCTTCATACTGGCGGAAAAACTCTTGCCAAGCAAATGCTCAGAGATGCAACCCCGGAAACTGTTCCAAATCAAATGACGCACAGACTGGCACCGGAAAACTGTTTCCACCAAATCAATGACCTCCGAGAAAGGCACCGAAACTGTTCCAAATCAAATGACTCACAAGATTTGGCACCGGAAACCTGTTTCCAAATCAAATGACGCACAGACTGGCACCGAAACTTCTTCCAAATCCAAATACTCAGAGAAATGGCACCGGAAACTGTTCCATCAAATGACAGGAAGCACCCCGGAAACTGTTCCCAAATCAAATGACTCAGAGAAATGGCACCGGAAAACTGTTCCCAAATCAAATGACCCACAGACGGCACCGAAACTGTTGTTCCAAATCATGCGCCAGACTGGCACCGGAAACGTTGTTTCCAATCAAATGACGCAGAGAATGGCACCGGAAACTCTTCCAAATCAAATGAACGCACAAAGAAAACTGGCACCGGACCCGTTTGTTCCAATCAAATGACTCAGAGGACTGGCACCGAAACTGGGTGTTTTCCAAATCAATGACTCGAGAATGGCACGGAAACTTCAAATCAAAGACTCAGAGAATGGCACGGAAAATCGTTCCAAATCAAATGACGCAGAGATTGGCACCGGAAACTGTTCCAAATCAAATGACGCAGAGACTGGCACCGGAAACTGTTCCAAATCAAATGACGCAGAGAATGGCACCGGAAACTGTTCCAAATCAAATGACGCAGAGATTGGCACCGGAAACTGTTCCAAATCAAATGACAGCTGGCAGGAAACGCAACGACTGGCCGGTTCCAAATCAATGACGCAGAGAATGGCACCGGAAACTGTTGTTCCAAATCAAATGACTCAAAGAGACTGCACCGGAAACTGTTGTGTTGGCGCCAAATCACATGACGCAGAGAATGGCACCGGAAACTGTATTCCAAATCAAGGAAATGACGCACAGACTGGCACCGGAAATTGTTTCAAATCAAATGACTCAGAGAGTGGCACCAGAAACTGTTCCAAATCAAATGACGCAGAGATTGGCACCAGAAACTGTTCCAAATCAAATGACTCAGAGACTGGCACCGGAAACTGTTCCAAATCAAATGACGCACAGATCGACACCAGAAACTGTTCCAAATCAAATGACACAGAGATTGACACCAGAAACTGTTCCAAATCAAATGACGCAGAGATTGACACCGGAAACTGTTCCAAATCAAATGACGCAGAGATTGGCACCGGAAACTGTTCCAAATCAAATGACGCAGAGATCGACGCCAGAAACTGTTCCAGATCAAATGACGCACAAATTGGCACCGGAAACTGTTACAAATCAATTGAAATAAAGATTGGCACCGGAAACTGTTGCAAACCAAATGACGCAGAGACTGACACCAGAAATTGTTTCAAATCAAATGACGCAGATATTGGTACTGGAAACTTCCAAATCAAATGACGCAGAGATTGGCACCGGAAACTGTTCCAAATCAATTTTCTTAAGCTTAAATTGGATAACCAGGAAAACACGGAACTAGTGGTTGATAGAATGGGAAGGGAATACTTATTGGAAGGGATGGATGGAAAAGATGGGACAGAAAGAGAGACAAGTAGAGGCAATATCATATTTGCCTTTTTACTTCTAAAAGTCATATATAGTTGTATTTTTTAAGAAATATTCGCGCTGATTATTTTACTCTCATTTATTGTACCATGTTACAGAAACGAAGACAGAAAAACAAAACTATCTTCTCACTCGACTTCAACGTTATGAAAGAAGGACAATATTACTGAAAAATACTCGGCGCTGAGAATTCATCAATAAATTCTTGACAAAAAGACTCGTCAATAATACATGAAAAATATCTAACCCCTTCCAGCGATTCAGGTGTGAGTTTAATAAAAAGACAATCCATATCTGAAAGAAAAACAAACTCCGGAGTTTTTGTCGTTATTTATGAAACATGAATATGAAGCCGGGAGAAAAGAGGAAGGGGAAATTCGAGCGAGATATAGATTACCTGGTGGCCTTGAGAGCAGGTGC
>NC_061110.1:93847339-93872339 GCF_015104395.2 Macrobrachium nipponense | reverse complement strand
TCTGAACACAACACAATGTCATCCGCGTATAATATGCACCATGGCACTTCTTCTCTAACATCCCTCACGATGTTGAAATGAGTCGACACAGTATGCACTATCACTTAATAACACAGATACTGTTTGAAGAAGCCATCTTGGCTCCTCGCCTCTCTAGCACAGATCTATCCATCTTGGTTACTTAACATATGTAAGGGAGAAGCTCGCACGCACGTACGAACTCACACCCATTGTCCACGCCCCAGGTAACTGCCTAGAACTAAGTTACATAAGTCAACTCTGCGATCGCCTGTAGCAACAGGGCATGCACAGATCTGTTAAGACAGCAATTTTAATATCACACCATCCCAGAAAGACACATCAGCATTCCTAAGGCTTGTCACTTGGACACTCTACATCTGAGGGAAGTTAAATGATGACTCAAAATTCCAAGAAACTCACAGCACATCACATTACAACTGTATATTAAACCTACCATAGCCCTCTTTTATGTAACATATACATATATACACATAAATATTATATACTCCAGTTCGAAATCTTCTACAACCATATCATTCGGTACAGACATTAAAAAGATTATTCAAAACTAATTGAATTCTAAGTACTATAATAATAAAAAGAAGATACCTAATGCACTTTTTAAAAAATCATCTATTTTGGCCTATTTCAATAACTGAGACCATATCAACAAAAAGGATTTGGTTTAAAAAATTCGAATTCTGTCAATTGAACCACCTAGGAAAATTCATTGCTTAATCCCATTAAATATACCACGAGCTTGACATCTAGACAAAATAAAAAAAATAAGAATAAAAATAAAAAAGCACACAAGCTTGGAAAAAATGGTCGCCCTGAAACTTATATATATTTTAGTAAATCTGCAAAATATATACATCATCCTTATATATATTATATACTCAACAAAATTACATAATTACACGTATCACCATTTAAATTTAAAAAAACATCACAACACGTGGAAATTAAAGAGGTTCTTTGTCCTCCCTACAAACGCAAATATCAAATCTGTTTTTCCTCTTAAATTATAAAAATGCGTAGGATGCAAATGTTCCAGGAAGACTGGAACATTTGCATCCTACGAAATAATATGTTTCAGCTTTCCAGACTCGGTGTAATTCTAAATATAATGTTTCGGCAAATGTTTGGAAATTATTTAACAAGACTAGATGATATTGGAGGAAAAGATGTGGATAAACGCAGCTCTCTGCAAACAAGATAAAATAAAATCCCGCAGCAGGAGTCTGGGACATTTCCTGGAAAGCAGTAAGATTGCTAGCGTACCTGCGGGGATGAATTAAATAGCATCATCATTTTTTTGAGATACTGTGCACGGGTTGAGCATTCTGTTTTCGTAATGAGTTCTCCTTCTCCTCCTCCTCTTCTCTCTCTCTCTCTCCTCCGTCCTTTCTCTTCTCTCTCTCTCTCTCTCATATATATTATTATAATTATAATATATAATATAAATATATATATATATATATATCATATACATATACATACTTATATTATATATATATATATAGATATATATAATAATAGATGTATATTTATATATATATTATTATATATATATATATATATATATATACATATACATACATACATACATAATTATATATATATATATATTATATATATTCCACACACATTTATCTCAAAAAAATTCTCTTAGCATTGTGAACTTAAAGGTCACAGGTCGAGTATAGATATGATTCTCTCTCTCTCTCTCTCTCTCTCTCTCTCTCTCTCTCTCTCTCTCTCTCTCTCTCTCTCTTCCATATACATTCCATTTCAATAAAATTTTGAACGTAAAGATCACAATAGTCGAGTACAGTTATGATTCTCTCTCTCTCCCTCTCTCTCTCTCTCTCTTCCTTCCGCTCAAAATTTACCTTATCAAAATGCTCTCGTCCAGTGAACTTAAAAATCATAATACCTTGAAAATGGTTATGATAAATATGGAATAGAATGAACCGCCGATTTTCAGATGAGGCCAGTCTTCAATGTCGATTGTGTCAAAACCAGGATACCATATTTTGTTTCGTTCTCAACAAAGTCAGTGATTTAAATGTTCTTCAAGTAAAAATTCATAAGGGTAAAAATCAGCTTTTACAGTCAATAGCTACAACTTGAGGGAAACGTTTCAGACATTACTGCAACATCTACACTTAGTCACTAACTATAAAACAAACATTTCAAACCTTACTGCACATTTACACATAGTCCTAACTACAAGACAAACATTTCAGACGTTACTGCAACATTTACACTTAGTCCTAACTATAAAACAAACATTCCAGACATTGCTGCAACATTTACACTTGGTCCTAACTACAAGACAAACATTTCAGACATTGCTACAACATTTACACTTAGTCCTAACTACAAGACAAACATTTCAGACATTGCTGCAACATTTACACTTGGTCCTAACTACAAGACAAACATTTCAGACATTGCTGCAACATTTACACTTATTCCTAACTACAAAAACACTTGCACAGCCAGTGATGAAAAGTCATACCCAGCCAATTTTTGTCTTGTCATTATTCAATGTCATTTTTCCCCACTATTTTTCTCAGCGCAGAACTCTTTCGGATATGTCCCCCAACCTTTTAAATAAAAATGAATTTGTCGTGCCAACAGAGATATTGAGGAAAGCAAAGATACAAAGATACTGAAGAAAGTATGTAGCCATGTATCGTCAAGTGTGCTATAAAAAAAACATATTTTCACCCTGCTCTGAAGGCATTCTCTTTCAGGAAGGGAATAAAAAGGGGCGACTGCTTTGAGGTATTCTTCAAACATAGAGTGGGAAATGAAACCCTCCTTCTCCCGCGAGCTCCGAACTGCAAAAATATCTCTGTAGCTGGTCCTCCCTTTCATCAATCGGACACGATCGACCGAGCTGTCAATAGGTCTTTGCATATCTCACGGCAATCGGGTTCCATTCTCTCTTTTCTTCTTCTCTCGTGGGGCACATTCTTACTCCTTTGTACTTCATTCGCGTCGCGTAATGGCTATAAAATATCAAAATAATAATTATGAATTACAAAATGAAACATAAACGAATTCCATATCCGCATAAGGATAGTATAGAAATATCAAAATAATAATAAAAAAATTTAAAATGAAACATAAAAGCATTCCATATGCGCATAAGGACAGTATAGGAATATAAATGAAACAAAAGTATTCCATATTCGCATAAGGATAGCACAAGAATATAAAATTTAGACCAAAGGTCGAGCGCTGGGAACTATGAGGTCATCCAGCGTTAAAAGGAATAACTGAGAGTTAAGGAGCATTTAAAGGTGTAAGAGGAGGAAAATCTTGCAGCTGCACTATGAAACAATTGTTAAGAGAAGGTAGAAAGTAAAATGGAGATACACTGATGGCACTACCCCACCATGGGGCATATGTGCATAAGGAATCTAATTGTTTCATAGGTTTATTTTCATGACGTTGGATCAGTACTGGACTCTGTCAGAAAAATATAGGAGATTACTGACAGACAAAATGAATGTGTCCTGCCCCTGGTAAAAGTTAATTAATTTTATTTTTAAATCTAATGCACTTTCATACTACTTACAAAAAATGTATTAATTTATAAGTAAAATTGCTCCATTTTATCCAAGGTAAGGACACCTTACTTTTGTCTGTTCATACTGCTGTATAATTTTCAGACAAAGACTGATACTGATCCAACGTATTAAACTACTGATCATTTTTATGCTGTCATGAAAAATAGCCCGTTTGCGTTTTCTATAAATAATGTTTCACTCTTCTTTACCCCAACATCGGTGAACTAGTTCTGTCTTAGAATGGCCACAAAATGCAAACGAAGAGAGGGGAGAGAGTCCCAATAAAAAGCACAACCATTCTTATTATTTTAATGGGAAAATAAAAACAGGAAACGAGGTAAGAACTATAATAACAATGGAGGATTAAATCATCTTTGAAAACGATGGAATAAGAAAAACATCCACAGACTGGAGAAGAGAGGCCTATACGAAAATCGATGAGACCACGATGATTCGAAGTGGAGAGAGAGAGAGAGAGAGAGAGAGAGAGAGAGAGAGAGAGAGAGAGAGAGAGAGAGAGAGAGCATAAGCCTCTTATCTGTCCTGAACATGTGGCACTCTTTCCTAACACTTCCATCTTGACTGAGCTAACTTTGATAGTTGTGATTATTATTTTTTTTATAATATGTTTTAATGACGAATTACGATTCGAAGACTTCTTTTCGACTTTCTCCTATACAGAAATTTCATCAGCAGCATGTCGAACACTTTACAAAAACACTGCTTTACTAACATTATCTATCATATATCATAAATTTCTAGGTCACTCTCTCTTCATTGCTCTCCTGGCAATATCTACGTTGCTTGAAACATTGCCGTATTGCAAGCAAATAGCAATATATTGCAACCTTAAACTCTCTTACCCTGACAATATTTAAATTGTTTGCAACGCTGCGGTATTGCAAACAAATTGCAATTTATTTAAATCTTAAACTCTCTTATTGTGACAATATTTACAATTGAAAAAGAAACCCACAAATTCAATTTGTAACTTGTTTACTTTCAAGTATTTACATTAAGTTTTACTCCACCCTCGAGTACTTTCAGGCCCTTCTGTGGCCCATTCTCAAGAGATGTTTGGGATGTTAGCCTGGGTCAAGGCCCAGCAGTCTTCTGGAACTTCTTCTCGTTGTGCTGTCATTTATGCGATGGCTGTTCTGGTTTTCTTGAGAGTTGCCAATCCCCTCTTGTCGCTCTGATATCCTGAGCTGATGGTCAATGGGATTCACCCTTGTGGTAAGGGTGTGGTCACCGTAAGTCTGTTGGGCAGGAAACCTAATCTCCAGGTCAGCAGGGTCAATCTTAGCTTCTTTTAATATCAAAGCTCGGCTTATGGGATCTTCTGACGTAAAACCTTTGTTTCCTTCAATTACTTTGATCTCTCTGATAAGCGCACCTTCTACTACCCTCCTGTGACTAATTTTGTTGCTTTTGTATATAAGCCTACTGTTTTTGAAATCCATCCTATGGTCATTTTCCCAACAATGTCTAGCTATAGCACTCCCTGAGAGTTAAGCTGTACTGCCCTTCTATGTTCTTGGACTCTAGTCCTTATTCCCCTACCTGATTCCCCCACATATCTGTCTCCACAATTATTGCAATTGATTATGTATACCCCCGCTACATCATCTGTATTAACTGTCTTCTGATATGTGGGGATCAGGTAGGGAATAAGGACTAGAGTCCAAGAACATAGAAGGGCAGTACAGCTTAACTCTCAGGGGAGTGCTATAGCTAGACATTGTTGGGAAAATGACCATAGGATGGATTTCAAAAACAGTAGGCTTATATACAAAAGCAACAAAATTAGTCACAGGAGGGTAGTAGAAGGTGCGCTTATCAGAGAGATCAAAGTAATTGAAGGAAACAAAGGTTTTACGTCAGAAGATCCCATAAGCCGAGCTTTGATATTAAAAGAAGCTAAGATTGACCCTGCTGACCTGGAGATTAGGTTTCCTGCCCAACAGACTTTCGGTGACCACACCCTTACCACAAGGGTGAATCCCATGACCATCAGCTCAGGATATCAGAGCGACAAGAGGGGATTGGCAACTCTCAAGAAAACCAGAACAGCCATCGCATAAATGACAGCACAACGAGAAGAAGTTCCAGTAGACTGCTGGGCCTTGACCCAGGCTAACATCCCAAACATCTCTTGAGAATGGGCCACAGAAGGGCCTGAAAGTACTCGAGTGTGGAGTAAAACTTAATGTAAATACTTAGAAGTAAACAAGTTACAAATTGAATTTGTGGGTTTCTTTTTCAATCGTCAGAAGAAAACTGAAAGAAGTTTTTGTTTGGTTGATATTTACAATGTTTGCAACGCTGGGGTATTTTCAAGCAAATTGCAATATATTGAAATTTTAAACTCTCTTATCCTGACATTATTTATGCTGCAAGACAAACAGTTCAATATGGAGATGAGACTAAACCTTAAATGAAAACGAGATTTCTCCACAAAGAGTATAAAAATGTAAAGAATTAATCCGTACGTTGTGTACCGGCGAAAATATATTGTCCTTATAACAAACGACTACAGATAAAACCCGTATATTCATAAAAAAAATTCCTGAAACGAAAGCCAAAATCCATTATGAAAAAATTTTTCGATCTAGAATACATTTCATCCATGTGAAGAACAACATCCTAACAAAACAGATGTGTATACTGCATAGCTTTATTTATATTCATGATAAGACACTCGCACTGCGATCCACTAAAATACATGGCACAAAAATTCATTCATGCCAGAAACAAAAGCATCGAATTAATCCTTTTGAAAGCGCCACTCCAGTGTCCATTAACTATTTTTCAATTATCTCTCGAACACACACACACACATACCGCTTATTTGGAATGCACATCCAATTTACCAAGTACTCCTGGATGCTGATCAAAATTTGCATATTACTCGTTCGGCATTCAGCCGAGTGTCAAACCCTTTGACGGCAAATCGCGTCTGATCTGAATTTTCGTTCTTATTTGTTGGGAATTAGTGATATCAGTGACACCTTGGCACAGAAGGAAGAATGAAAAGCGCGAAGAGGAGGATCCACATCAAAACTTAAAGCGGGGAGGAATGCCTACATGTTGGCAAAGAAAGAGATCAACAAACGAATATCAAAATATAATTAAATTTCCCTTGGTAATCAAGGCGAACCTTTCAATGAAAAAGATGCGCCATCGAAAACACAAGTTGCTTAATTTTTCATGAATAAAACTTTATCTTCTAAATTATTGTTATTAATACTAAAAATTATACCCTGCATGCCATTACATTTTCAACAACTCATTGCCCCAATGAAACCTGCAAGAATGAATAAATGGTTACACAGTTTTTAACAAGTTCACTCAGATTTCTTTACGCAGTTGTTAACAAGTATACTCAGATTTCTTTAAGAATTTTTGGCTAAAAATACTGATCTGAACGTTTGAAATATTTACATCAATTTTTCAAATTATGAAATTTACTCTACTTTACAGTGACTCCGTGTCAGGAAAGTAATTGACACGCATCAAAAAAACATAGAGTATGAGTAGTCTCACACGCAACTCATAAATATTTACAACAATTATTTTAACAATGAAAATTAATCTCATCTACTGTACCTCAATTTCGGAAATATGAGACAAATAAAAAACTGAAAATGGGTTTTCTCACATGCAACATAGTAACAGAGATAAGGTTTTTAGTTTGTTCTCGTAATATCATAATTTTTTGCGTTTCTTGAGAGAGAGAGAGAGAGAGAGAGAGAGAGAGAGAGAGAGAGAGAGAGAGAGAGGAGATGACGAGAGAGAGAGAGAGAGAGAGAGAGGAGAGAGAGAGAGAGAGAGAGAGAGAGAGAGAGATTCGGTTTTCATATCACTCAAGGAGGAAATCAATACTACGCCAAGGTCCATTGTCATTTGGTAAATAAAATAAAAATCTAATCCGCCAGAGACAATGATACTTGCCTTGTAAAAACAGAACGGATATTAAAACAGGAAAACAAAACTCGATTTACTCAAAACTGAAATTACTGTTTTAGATGTTTAAAAATTTAATCTTACAAGGAAAGCAATCATTCAGAACCATTCTTCATAAAATGCTTTGATCTTGACGTGGAATCATGAAACCAGACAATATTTAGGGATATGTTGAAATCGCTGTAAAAGTAATTAAAAACGAGAGAGGAGACGCTGTTCTACTTTGTTAAACGAATATTCATCTACGCAAACGTAAGGAAACAGAACGAACGAAGCTACACTCACAAAATGGATACGAAATCAGGATGTCCTCGTAGATAAAACACTTAAAAGTTCAAATTCTACGATTAGAATGTCAATGACAAAAGTAGGCGAGGAAACACTACGAGTAGCAGAAAAAAAGTAGTTTTTACATGAAAAATTATAGATTTACACTATCGTTGATGTCGATTTACGTAAAATAAATATTAAATCTACTTAAAAAAGAAGAATGGCTTGGTTAATTTTCAATAACGTTTCGAAATCCTGAACTTTCAACGTGTAAAAGAAACACAATAAAACTGCCGAAAAAAAATATAGAGAATGCACAGTTTCAGCTTAATAAAGATGGACCTCGGATATATTGCTGAATGGTGAAAATTAAATAACCCAAACGATTTATTATAAAAAAAAAGGGCAAGGACATAAAATCCTCAAAGTATCAAATCTTTCCTCTGAACACAAAAAGTTGAAATTGGCGAACGAAGAATTAGCGCGAAAGTTAAAAAGATTACCTCACTGAAACTAATTTTGGGTCTGAAAATGGCGCCGAAAAGAAAGTAATGTCACTGTTAAGAGCAGAAAACTATCATACCTTCCAAGGCAATTCCCAGCAGCAGGTGTTGCATATATTCACCTCCTCGTGAACTCCTTCGAGGGCATAAAGACTTCCGCTCAAAATAAACAAGACTCGTTGTTGATGCAGGGCACCTCGGCAAATATAACTTCCTTGGGAACCCTGAAACCCTCTGCTGAATGAACAACAGGCTGGTCTAGGGTGAAAAAGGTAGACTAAGAGCAGAGTCCTGACCGGGCTGAATATACGGAATATTCACATTCCTTTCTTTTCTACTTGAGAACGATTGAATTACAAGGAAATAACAAATAGGAATTAAAGGAATACCTGAGGTCATCATGAAAATTAAGTTTTAAAGTAAAAAATCTTATATATACTAAGGCAATTTATATATATATATATATATATATATATATATATATATATATATATATATATATATATATATATATATATATATATATATATATATATATATATATATATATATATATATATATAATATATATATATATATATATATATATATATATATATATATATATATATATATATATATATATATATATATATATATATATATATATATATATATATATATATATATATATATCCCACCCCTTCCTTATCTCAGGCAAACACTGCGAAAAAACTACACACACACACACACACACACACACACGCACACACACACACACACACATATATATATATATATATATATATATATATATATATATATATATATACATACATATAATCTTAGTGTGTATGTGTGTATGCGTGTGTGCGTTTGTATGTGTATATATCGACGAATCGAAACTCCCATTTTATGTCAAACGTAAAATATATATATAAAAAAAATAAAAGTTTGAAAAACGGGTAGAAGGAAGGATAATGATTTCCTCGGAGTAAGACCGTACCAAAGACAACTATCTCCCCCATTCAGTAAAAAAACAAATCCTATTTTCCGCTGGTCTTTTGTTCCAGGTTCCTTTAGGGCCCTTTGGAAGAAGAAGCAGCTTCCAAGAAAATAATAGGTGTTTTTTTCGATGTTGTCGCCTCACCTTCTGTGTCCCCACTTTCTCCAGAGCTCAGGGTTTGTCAACAACAACGGATGTTAGGTTTTATATACAGGGCCTTCGCTATTGTTGCTGGTTTGGCATTATGGAATTTCTATCAAAAACCTGTAATGATCGTTAGTTATACGGCTCATTAATTCCTTGTCCCCCTTTTTGGTAGCAGAAATTCAACATATTCTCAGTTGTTTGTTGTCTGTTAAATGAATTTTAACAGCTCACGTTCTTAAGTCTTGAAGCTTAATATATATACCAAACAGGATGTCTGGCATATATTTAATGTGTTATGTTAAATAAATTTTGAAAGATCACGTATATATGTTTTGAAGCTTAAAATATATGCCAAACAAGATATGCTTCATGTGTTATGTTAACTAAATTTTAACAGAGCATGTACAGATCATGTAAATATGTTTTGAAGCTTAAAATATATGCCAAACAAGATATGCTTCCTGTGTTATGCTAATTAAATTTTAACAGAGCATGTACAGATCATGTAAATATGTTTTGAAGCTTAAAATATATGCCAAACACGATATGCTTCATGTGTTATGTTAACTAAATTTTAACAGAGCATGTACAGAACATGTATATATGTTTTGAAGCTATATATCTGACACACGAAATATGCTTCATGTGTTATGTTAACTAAATTTTAACAGAGCATGTACAGATCATGTAAATATGTTTTGAAGCTTAAAATATATGACAACCACGATATGCTTCATGTGTTATGTTAACTAAATTTTAACAGAGCATGTACAGATCATTACTAGGTTTTTGAAGCTTAAAATATATGACAACCACGATATGCTTCATGTGTTATGTTAACTAAATTTTAACAGAGCATGTACAGAACATGTATATATGTTTTGAAGCTTGAAATATGTTTGGCACATATTTAATGTGTGAATAAAACCATGAAAAATATCCCAGTTCTTTAGGAGAAAAGAGCACGAAAACTAGCATTGTTAGATATTGTATTAGACAATAAACTGACACTCTAGTCCAATTGAAAGTAGGTGTTTAAACTGAATTTGCACCTATGTCATCAGCATGACCTTAAAAGCACATAATCATGAAACAAAATGCATCGGATTTAAAGAAACTATTCCAACAATTATTTAATATCTAAAAAAATAATACTTGCATAATAGAGCTGCAAAGAAATGGGGAAAATAAATAGTGAAACGGATTGATCCGAATAGTGATAAACAGGCACTTGACTGATTATTTTGGGCAACCACGGAAGAGAGACGTAGCCTACCCTTCGAGTGTGTTGTTTGTTGACTATATATATATATATATATATATATATATAGTATATATATATATATATATATATATATATATATATATATATATATACATATATTATATATATATATATATATATGTATATATATATATATATATATATATATATATATATATATATATATATATATATATATATATATATAAAATATGTGTGTGTGTGTGTGGGCACGAATACCAACACTCCACGTGCGCGCAGAAGAAAAATAATACGCGCCTCTCAATGGGACGAGTTTTCCATAAAGGGAACAAAAGAAAGAGAGTGCACGAATCTATGCGTTCATATGCAGACGGCAGCGGCCACAGGCCCCGGGCGTACTGTCCAAGGACAAGCATTTCAGGGGCGGGAAAGAATGGGACACAATTTCAAAGGGATGTGCGATTCAATTAGCGGGGGAATGAGTGGACGTTCTCTATCACAACCGCTGCAGCTCGGTTGCAGTTCTTTGCGAAGTCGACGCGCGAACGGGCTGCTTTTTTGGTAGGTGGCGGTTAATCTATCTACCCTATCAAATGCCCACGTTAATTATCTTCGCTTTCGTCGACGTCATACAACGTAATACGTTAGTTTGTTTTGGGCACAGGTTTCCGTGTCGCAAATGATGGCAATGATTGCATGTCCACTATAATAAAGCATGTGAGAGTATGGTCTTTAATGGATATTAAAAGCTTTCGAACCTTGTACTAGGTTCATCTTCAGTCAAGTCTGAAGATGAACCTAGTACAAGGTTCGAAAGCCTTTAATATCCATTAAAGACCATACTCTCACATGCTTTATTATTGTGGACCTGCAACCCTTAGTTTGTTTTATTAACACGACATAATGCAGTTACTAAATTTGCTTTATTATTTCCATGTATTAAAGTTTACAGAATATATTTTATTTTTTTCAGTTTCTCCTTTAGTAGTCTTCATCAATTCAAATCTGACTTCTATATTAAACTCCACATTCAGCAACTTTTTAAAACGGCTCACACAACGAACAAAGGACTGCATGCATTCTCTTCAGACAGCAACTCGTCCCTTGCATTACATATTAAAATAAAGATGCATTTGTTTAAGAGCCATCCCTTACATAATTCATTTTGCTCGCAGACAAAACGTTTTGTCTTAGCTTTATCTAAATAGCTTGACCTTATCTGACTTTTTCCTCACCCTTTGTCCCTGACTACCCTTTTTCCTTCTTTCGTGTACCACTGCAAGAGCATCGCCTTTGTCTTTTGTCTTAGCTTATCAATACATCTTGAGTTTATCTGACTTTTTCCTCACCCTTTGTCCTTGACTACCCTTTTTCCTTCTTTCGTGTACCACTGCGAGAGCATCGCCTTTGTCAACCAACTGCCATTTCAAAGACCTTTTTCTCCTTCACTCGACCTCTGATGCTATTTCTTTTTCGTACTTTCTAAATCATGAAGAGTGTCTCCCTGCGGTTTCCTTGAAGACCACCTCGTTGAATTTCCGTGTTCTCTTTATTTATTTACTCCTTCCACTTCCGCTGTTTCAACACTTCCAGTCACTTTTCTCACTTCCTTCTCAGGTTCTCACGCGTCTTAATTGCATCATTTGCGACTCATTTTTGTTTGTGTTGTTTCCCTCTGAAGGGGATTGAGTCAGAAGGGTGCAGCCTTCTCGTTTCTCAACAAAGCTCTCCGGATGAGGTTTTGTTTGTGTGTGTGTGTGTGTGTGTATGTATGTGCTCACTGACACACTTACAATCCATGTATTTATATAACCATAAACCATAAAACTCGTACGGGACACAACTAAGCGTATGTTTGTGGCATTCCATACATTGGATGCATAAAAACACGTAACGTTACAACTGCGATGCTATATAATCCGTCCCCAAAAAATTAATCTTTTACTGTATTGATAAATACGCTTTGCTATTTCACTAAATACAGGGATGCATTACAATCAGGCTTATCTTCACGAACCAATAGGGTTTTGAGTTTAGTGTTAGCCACGTTCAACCCTTCCGGTTCAGGAACATAAATTAATGTTTATTTCGCAGGGGCTTGAGGCGGTAAATTTACGAAGGCTTAGGGCCCAAACATCCAGGATTACCTGGCCTTACCTAGGCTTGCTGTTTGTCTACTATTTTTTAGTATTAAAACCATGTAAACAAATGTTATACCTTTAGACCATTGCAAGAAAAAAACAATTTAAAAAACGAGCTCTAATCTAATAAGTATAATAAAATAAAAATGCTCTGATCTCTTAATAAACAGCGAAATTCTTTCTGGTTTTATGCATATAACTTAAAAAATATCACAAAACTTGCTTTAAAAATTATTTATTACTATGTATCAGATAGGTGAAGCGCACTGGCCATTTAAGAAACAATTCGAAATATACACATACATAAATTAAGCATCTATTAAACATGAATTCAGTCTAGGTAAGGAAAGATGATTTTCATACTTCCCGTACCATTAACAAAAATGAACGTAAAATGTTATTTATCATACACACTACGGTGCAATTTCATTAAGAATTACCTGTAAAGAATGAAGTATTACGAACATTAACAATGTTTCTTTTTATTTTTTACAATCTATTTTAAAACTGTTATTTCATTCTAATTCAATGCATCAACAATAAATGTTATATTTTATCCCATAGAAAGGATTTTTTTTCTACATTTTATTATTTTATCAACTCGACATGGAATGCTTATAATACATCATCACACCAAAGAAATGTTTCATTCCTGTATGTTTGCTTTATTTTTTTACCGGTTTACGATCCTTTTTTTCTTTCTTTTTTTGTAAAGCGAAAAAAATTCTTGAATCCCTCAACATGGAACAAGTTTTCTCCGACAATCTCAACAAAGGAATGTTACATTGCCAGTAAAATATTATGTTTACCTTACTCTCTAGAAAAGTATTTCTGCTTTCACATTAACTTCGACATGGGAATGTCACGTTCTTGTAATAGCTTAACAGGAAAAACGCATCAACTAAGGAAAAACAACTATTCTGACCACAAAATTGTTTTCTACCGTCATTCAACAAGGATGTTTCCTTTAAACCTTTCATCACCAGAATGTTCCTTTGGATCACCCCAAAAGGGATAATTTCCTTATCACTACTAAGGATACACTGTATTTGAATTAACTAAACAATACGAATACTTTCCACTGAAAAACGGAACTTTCTGTTAAGGGTTCCTAAATCAATACTGATTCACAATTCTGTTTTTCAGTCTATATTCCCATTTGTGAAGACTACCGTCCAGTCCACGACTGAACTAGCAGCTGACTTCCACTAACAAAGACAATTATTCCCATCAGTACAATTTATAATAAAAACTCTTGATAACAAAGACATTTATTCAACTATGCATGCGTACTTGAGCAATTAATTCAGTCTGACAGCACTCGTTTTATTTTTGAGTTAATTCAGACGGGATTCGTCTTGGATTAATAGTAAAAGATAAATGATACACAAATGATCGCATTATTTTTCTCTACAGGAAAGAAACGTGTAAAATATATATATAAAAAAACACAATTACGGTCAAAGCAGCTGTATGCTCAATGACAGGCAAGAAACACTTTAAGTAATTGCTCAGGCGGAAGATATAAGTTTATTGCAGCTTCAGCTTGACTAAGTTCGATTGTTTCTCGTTTGCTGGGTCCTCACTTTTTAATTTTCTTACAGTTTTTCTCTGTACGTTCCAACGGTGAATAGAACCTTTTACCGGAGAAACCTCCCCCCCCTCCCCTCCTCTCTCTCTCTCTCTCTCTCTCTCTCTCTCTCTCTCTCTCTCTCTCTCTCTCTCTCGCTTATATTTCCAGTACACTATGACATAATAACTATGAAGAAAGGCCCTGTGGTAATTGGTAAATATCAGGAGATTGTATGGCTACACATATAACTGAAAATAATTCAAATACCTACGAATATAAATTGAATAAAATTTCGTGTTAGATTTTAGCTTGCTCCACTCAAAATACAAAATATCAAATCCGGATAAATTATCAAATATTATTAGCTAATTCTTGAATACAGACGTATTATGATAAATCAAGCAAGTTTCACACGTGGAGACGGCGGACTACTGTTCCCTTCTTGGTAGGTAATACGGTAACCCTAAGAGCAAAGCTAATTAGACACTTCAAAGCATCTTGAGACGTTCCCCTTCCTGGAAACTGTCAATCTAGGTTACTGTACGTCCGGTTTACTTATATATATATATATATATATATATATATATATATATATATATATATATATATATAGTATATATAGTATATATATATATATATATATATATATATATATATATATATAATATATATATAATATGTTGCTTATCAACAAATAAAATATGATGGTTTTCCACTTAATTTATAAGCATCATACGATAGATACTATTGTAATGAAATCAGGAGTTCAATCGATCCTACGCTGAAATGCTGAATTCTAAAACTCTATAGATTAGAACGTCCAGCGCGCATGACCTTATATGATGTGTTGTTGTGAACACAACTTTAAGATGACCATTACCGGGTGATGTTACCGTTCGTATAGCCATTGTATCAGTTGTTAACGGTTATTACGTGCTGGGGGTTTGGATACAACGCGGTGAGGCGAAAAGCTAATAACCTGCGTAAAATCATTCAATTTAATTCTCGATTATTACACCGTAATAGTAGATAGGTTTTTTTTGTGATGCTCAGTGGAGCTTTATACGTACTAGAAACTTTTCATCCAAATGATTTATTGCAATCGCTGACCTTCCAACCCAAAGGTTAAACACAGGAAAAGCAATCAATTTCGCTGGAGAGTGAAAGGGGGAGGGGGGAAATTGACATTTGTGTTTGCTTCTAGAATGAATGCCACAGAGAGAGAGGAGAGAGGAGAGAGGAGATAGCGAGAGAGAGAGAGAGAGAGAGAGAGAGAGAGAGAGAGAAGTTTTTGCTGTTTGAATTTAAGCGGATTGCAATGGACGTACCATATGTATACGAGAGTCCATATTTTGAAAAGTAATATGGTCTGATTTTTGCACAATCAAGCAGTCTATCATAACTTCAATTTGTAATCACCTGAATACTCGATTTGGGGAAGTTGCCAATGCACGATCGTTTCGAATTCTTTCAGACTCCTCATTCATTATATTTAGACTGTCTAAATATTCATAAAGATGTTTTGCTTTTGTAAGTCTAAATGTTAAGAATAGGAAAACATAAATTCAGCCTATCATATCTCAGTCTAATCAATTACTGCATATTTATGATTTATTCGATAATTAATTTTTATGAAATTTATGTTCGCAGATAAAAAGCGAGGTGCCAGTCAGACCAATACAATTCGTAAAATAACGATGTTTTTTACAGACTCGTGTATTACCCTAATTACTCTTTTTTTTCCTTCGAAGAGCGTTGGGGTTAATTCAATTCAGCGGCCATAAATTACACACCCCCACCCCAGTCCCCCCCCCTCCAGGAAAAAAAATCTACTCTAGGTAAAATCGTTATGTGCAATATCTATGCTCTAGCTCAAAATCTGTCGTTAATATTTTTATTTTTTTCTATTTTTTTACATGAGCTTATCTTTAAGACACCCTAGACCTGTGTATCTGGTTTCACAAGTATAATTACACACTTGAGCTGACTTTCCGATATGCCGAGATCTAATTAATATAATCACTTGTATCACGTTAACCATATGTAAGGAATGGGGGAATAAACACCCATATAATTAAATGGAAATTTTAAAAGGAAAAATGTCCTTATCATAAAGTTTAACTGTACGATACACTTACCTGAAAATAATAAAAAAAAGTAAATGCTAATTTGGATTTGCGCTAATTAGTCAACTTTTCTACAGTCAAATTTCTCAAGAGCTTCATTAGTGGTATAAAATGTTTCTTATGCAGATGAATGAAGAATGTGGTGACTGGACAATGGGAAGGATATTAAGTGAAGTTCAATCAACGATCTTACAGTTAATTTCTATCCTATCCAAATAAGTATATTTTACCAATTTAGGCTATAATATATTTTTCTGCCGCATTTAAGACGGGCGATACATTTCAACACAGTAACATCCCTATATATATATATATATATATATATATATATATATATATATATATATATATATATATATATATATATATATATATATATATATATATATATATATATATATATATATATATAAACAGTAAATTGGTCCAACCTTTAAAATGGAGAGCATAACTGGAATACACAGACTAATAGACGTATACCGATGCTGTTCTAAACAACAATACAATAACTCAGGTATACACAGAATACTAAACGTACACCCATATTGTTCCAAGTTTTCAGGTTTAACATACATGTCATATAAGTAGCAGACTTGAAGCCATAATTCTGAAACAACGATGAACTACCTAGTATATACAATGGAAATAACTCCGGTGAATAGCTCAAACGATGACAAAGGCTAGTAACCGAATCACTCACTCACTGTTTACCGTAAATAAATAAACTGCGCTGAAAGTTACTTGACGGACACGGAAATAATGCCTATTCAATTTTTTTGCCTCATGAAGTCAGGTCAGGAAAAGCAATTTGGCCTTCGACACTATCAAACAGACCAGGGAGCTACCCACTCCCGTAAAACGTGAGAAATATTAAACTAGATTCATCAATTCTCCAGCCGAGTGGAAACAGATGGAAACTACTCTCTTTCTTCAATGCTGCAGACCAGGAGAATCAATGGATCTATTTCGTCATATTTGATTATAACGAACCGGACATCTCGGCTAGTAATATTCAGCGCTCTGACAAAGGATATTAAAAACTCTCTTGCAATATATATCAACGCGAAGACAAATTTACTGCAATGTCCCCTTACCCAACAGATTTCAATTCGGAAGGTTCCTGCTTCAGTATATTGCTAGGGATGGATGCATTTGAATACCAGCAAACTATTTGGGGTTCGATTCATACCTATGTATCAATTATTATAGTGAGTTACGAACAGAATTGCATGCATCTTTATTTTGAACAAATGTTGTTATGGGTTTAGTGCAGCACCTTATGAGTATGACTATACTCTGTTTTTTTTCATCTGTCCATCCACCTGTGGTGTTTCTGTATGGTAACACTGCGTCCCGGGCTTTAGATAGTTACATTCAGCTTACATTCAACAATGATAGTAATATCCTATTTCAAATATTAACGGTGTAATTACCATACAGTAATCTATCAAAACACTTTTCAGTTGCAAATATACACCCAGATATCCTTTAACTACCTAAAACTTACACATAGCGTAACTATCGAAGGCTGGGACGCAGTGTTACCATAGGAAGGATTACTTCTTATAATGACTTTTTAGATTTAGTGATATTTTGCCCTTATACCAATTTCTCAAATGTCACTGATCAGCTCTACACTTATACATATACACGCAAAATATTTCTATGTGTTTCAAATAAAGGATTGCCATTTTTCAACTGACAACGACGAATCACACCGTTTCGTTTGTGGTTTTAGAAATGATAACAGACATTATATATATATATATAAATATATATATATATATATGTGTGTGTGTGTGTGTGTGTGTGTAGTGTCTATGTGTGTGTGTATGTATATGCATATATAAATTATAAAATTACTCTTTTTAATATATCTATATATATACTACATATATATATAATATATATATATATAATATTTCTATGAATGTGTGCGTGGTGAGAGAGGAGAGAGGAGAGAGCGAGAGAGAAGAGGAGAGAGAGAGAGAGAGAGCAGAGAGGATGAGAGAGAGAGAGAGAGATAGAGAGAGAGAGAGAGAGAGAATACGTTTCAAGCACATTTGCAACTACAGGATTTTTGGCTGGCTTCCCATCATGAAAGGATAACAGGGAGCTAAAGCTGGCTGCTCACATCTGGTTTCAAAAAACGTTGATGGGTCCGAAAATAGAGAGAAAAAAAAAAAAAAAAAGTTCATCACAAAGAATGATAAAAAGGAAATAAATAAAATAGCAATGCCGTCACAAAACGCGAAATGAATCATGAACCACGAGTTCATATTTGGGTAGTGTGGAAAATATTACAAATGGCACATGACAGAGAGAATAATACCCGTTGAATAAAAATATAATAATAAAAATAACATTTAATAAAAAGGTAGCAGAGGTAAGAGGATGGACTGGGGTCTTTCCAGATGGTTGGGTCAAGTGGATAAAATGGAAGACAATACGTTTATTAAAAGTGCATAATTAGAAGTAATGAGATAAGAGGAGAGGAAGACCTAGAGAGATATTAGTAATGGAAAGGAAGAGCCTATATATTGAGGATGAGCAAGGGTATTCACCTATGCTGACATTCCTTAAAATTCTAAGAATAGACTGAATTTCTCCTAAACTTCCAGGCTTCGAACATAGGTCAAAAGGAGAAATCTGGTCAGATTAAGACAAAATATACCTGAAGAACAAAATATGAATTAAACAAAGTTTCTATTGGACCAAATGTACCGAATGAGCAAATTGTAGCCAGTACGGGGACATTGCGTGCTTTCTGTCCATTAGATACATTCTTATTTTTTGGAACATTTTGTTCATTGGGTACACTTCGTACATTAATGCATCTGGTACATTTAGTAGGGTACATCTTGTCCACTAGGTATATTAGGTAGATTCTATCTATTGGATAGATTCTGTCTGTGGAGTATATTTGGGAGAATATGCCCATTTGGTACATTTTGTCCCAAGATATATTTTGTCTATTTGATATATACATCTAGTGTTTTGGGAAAATTCTCGCTTCCATATATTTCGTGCACTGTGCATATTTTGTCTAACCTTTCTCATCAGGCAGCATTGATAAAAAAAAGAAAATAACAAATATATGAAAGCAGAAAATTAATCACTTTTAGAAACATCTCCGTAACATTAGGGTGAGTGAAGTTTGAACAGGTTCCGAAAATAAGCAAAAAGACTATAAAGAAAATAGTATATTTCATGTAATACGCCTAGCCACCTGTCTTTATTTATTTATTGATTTTTTAGCGTTCTGATGGCCTGCTTTTCTACAGCCAACATTCACAGACACTCTTTAAGCCTTTTTAGTTCCAATATAAAATCATGAGATATCTAAATTCCATTCAGTTATTCATACATATTTCCATATGATACGTTCTTCCTTTCATAGCACTGATGCGCTTTCCCTTTAAAATTTAACAGAGTAAGCTTGTTAAGGTATTTGCGTCCCTTTGGAGCTTATTCTCTCTTTCATTCTACCGCCTCTCGTATAACACTAAAACCTACCTTGACAGTGCATAATATATTCCATATTAAAAAGGCAAACTGACTGCAGCAGTTTTGATATAAAAAAACAAAAGAGAAAAAAAAAAAGAAAAAAAAGAAGCAGCTGTTTTGATATATCGAAAAAAAAAAAAAAAAAAAAAAAAAAAAAAAAAAAAAAAAAAAAAAAAAAAAAAACCCCCCCCAAAAAAAAAAAAAAAAAAAAAAAGGGGGGGGGGAAGACTGCAGCAGAGATACATGATATCTGAGGATACCACGTACCCTACAGAAAAATATCATAAAAAATGGTTCCATAACAGAAGACAATGAAGTGAAAAATCATTCCGTTGCAGAAAACCAACGCTATCATCCAGTTTCAAAGGATTCGCTACAGATAAAAAGGGTTCAAAAACAGAGGGAGACTGGGGAGCAAAAATCCTTAGAAAGATATACAATATATTTTGCTTTGTTACTCTTGTTGTTCATCATCTTCGTCGAGAGAGAGAGAGAGAGAGAGAGAGAGAGAGAGAGAGAGAGAGAGAGAGAGAGAGAGAGAGAGAGACTAAATTTCAGAAGGAAAAGATTGGTTAAACAAGGCTAACTCTTGCTGCCGAAGGGTGCAAGTATGATCGGTTTCTTTGCACGATTATTGGGCTTTAAGTAGAAGCAGTGGCGTTTTCCAGCACAATCACTCGTGTTCCATTTATTCCCTCTTCCATTCCTCCTCTTCTTAGAGGACCTGATATATCTAACAATAAACAATTAGACTAATGCGTTTCTTTTGTTCCCGTAGAATGTTTTTGAGATAACATCAAATGCAAGAACTTCCTACTACTAAATTAGCTTTTCAAAATTACGCATTTTTAAACTACTGGATCTCTTGATAAATCAGAATGAAATTTAATTACGACCGAACTGCCCAGTGAACCTTAATTAACCCGGGTGAAACTGTATTGTAATACAACTAATTTTAATATTCATTCGAAATAAATAACATGCATTAACGTTCCTTGAGTTATCTTCCCTGTTTCAGTCATGTTTCCCCTCAAACTTCCCTCGTTACAAAATAAAAATGTACTTAAATGCTGTAATAAGTAACCGATATTGAATTTTACCCGAAAAATGGCTGCCGCCTGAAGCCAGCAGCTTTGGTGTCTCACTCCGCTTCGTCTGGTCTCTCCTCCTTTTGTCTCTTGTCTCTTTCCAAGAGACACAAGGTTTCAAGCAGCTTAGTAACAAAAGCTAATAAGCTTTATTGTTAAAAAATATCTATTCATAACCAGCGTACATTGGGAATATAAAGATCTGAACTAGTGTCCGGCCCCACCGCTGTTAGCGAGATCACAAGACCTCCTGACATGAACTGAGAAATGTATGAAGATATAAAACTTCCTCCTCTCTCTCTCTCTCTCTCTCTCTCTCTCTCTCTCTCTCTCTCTCTCTCTCTGTAAACCACCGTGTAATATATATATATATATATATATATATATATATATAATATATATATATATATATATATATATATATATATATTTGTGCGTGTGTGTGTGTGTGTTTTTAAAGAGAAATAAGGTGATACTTTTTAATTGTTTAATGAAACTGCCCTCACGCCCACACACGATCGCCGTTTATGAAGAAATGAAAAGGTAGCTATTATACATTGGTTAATGAAACATGAACGCCAAGATGGAAATATTCCTCCAAATCCCCATCGGAGGAGGGAAGTTTTCCCTTCCCAATAGGAAAGTTTGCCGGTTCACCTGATGCCCTTCGGCTACAGGCCAACCTTTCAAGAGGAACTGCCGAGCAGATGGGGGTCCTTCCATCCTAATCGTGAAGACCGTTCGGGGATTGTAACGATCTTTCCACAACCCACTTGATGTCATTCGTAATGCTACTTATTCCTACCAGAATCAGTTATGTTATACGGAAATAAATCTTAAGATGTACTTGTGCTTGGTCGCTCAAGTAAAGAATTTTATTCTCACTGGATATACAACTGTTGGAATACATTCTAATACCTTTTAACATCTTGTGAAATCATTATTCTACTGTATTTTTTTATCATACTGATAAAAAAAAATTTTTATCACACTTTTAATTATGGTATGAAGCATTATTATGTCACTTGCTATTTTAAATATGAGGAATACAAATTTTTCAGTGAAAGACCTTTTAGTTATCACTGAAGAGTTGCAAAACAACTTCAATAGTATTTATTGAATATACTTAGAGAGAGAGAGAGAGAGAGAGAGAGAGAGAGAGAGCTGTAATAAAAAGACTCTGCATCACTCATAATGCAGGAAATGTTAAGTCTTTTATTATACAGAGATGGTGCCAGTAAATTCAAATTTGAAAACGTGGAAAATTCGCACAGTTTCCATACGAAGAGCAGAAATTGGGGCAAAAATAGAATAATTAATGAACTCTTTGAAATACCTGACGTTTAGTGACAAAGGAATGCGGCGAAATAACTTTCCATTTAATTACTAGCATTTCGCCACTCTATGACTGCACTGCTAATTATTCTTTTAACGTATATATTATTATAAGTAAATTATTTGACGTCATCTGCATGAAAATTCTAAGCAAAGATGATAAGAAATGACACCCAAAATGAACATCCTGAAAAAATCCTAAAATATCTATCTTGAGTAAAATATGTCCTGCGAAACCATCGAAACCATTTGATATGAGAAAACCTTTAAGTAGCTTTCACCTCCCAATTGTGAAGAATTAATTTTGTGCAAAAACAAAAAGATCTGCTAAACATCAGTAAGAAAAAGGTCCAAAATTTCATTCCAACACTAATCATATACATTAAAATTAAAACATAAACAGATCACCCCACATCAGATGAACGATCACTTATATTCCAAATCTATGACAATAATGTAATGAAAAAAAATTAAAAAGTCTATTTATTTGCTATATACTTCAGCATGTTTGATGGACCAAGAAAAAATCAGGTACCCCACTGACCTGCTATCCTACCCTGATTAGCTGGTGAAATGATAACAACATTGAAAATTCCTAGGTTCACACCGGACCTTCCTTAAGTGAAGTGAATATGAAATTTTGGCCAAAGGCCAAGCGCTGGGCCTATGAGGTCATTCAGCGGTGAAACTGAAATTGACAGTAAAAGGTCTGAAAGGTGTAACTGGAGTAAAAAAAACCTCGTAGTTGCACTATGAATCAATTATTAGAAGAGGGTTGAAAGTAAGATTGAAGAAAGAGAATATGAAAGGAGGTACTGAAAAAGAAACGAAAGGGGTTGCAGCTAGGGGCCGAAGGGACGCTACAAAGAACCTTAAGTCATGCCTACAGTGCACCGCACGAGATGCACTGACTGCACTACCGCTCTCCGGGGGACCTACTTTATAGAGACCGGAGGATACACCTTCAGTCGACGTGCCTGTCACCCTCAGGTACTTTTTTTTTTTCTTCTTTTTTTTTTTAAGGTTTTCCCTTTGATCGAGGGGTAGGCCATTAAAGCAGTCCTGGAGAGCCTTGACATTTGGGGTGAGGAGCAAGATGGGGTACTTAAATTATTTTCTAAAAGACGTGTAGCGTGTTGGCTCCCACAGAAAGTACTTTTTATCAGCTTTTTTTTTTCTTTCAACAGCATTTTTCTACATTTATAAAGGGGAAATTAACTTACGTCAAACAGTGAGAATTCAATAAAACGACAAGAAGAAGAAGAAGAAGAGGAAGAAGAAGAAGAAGAAGAGCTACGAATGAAATTAAGCAATATCCTCCCATATTAAAGGTGGGAGTTCCGTATCTATAATCGCCACGGTTGACAGAGTACCCAAAGACTCCTTTTCCGCAAACTAGCTCTCTGGAGTATTGCAGCTTAATGATACAAATACCTAAGTAATTCCATGGGATTCTTCTATATCTCACGAAGCGTTGGGAGGATGGAGATTATCCATACATAATTGTAGTATTTCTGGGTTACATAACCTTCTGGAACGGGTCTAGAACAAAAACGCAATTTACAAAAAGTAAACGCAAACTTTATTGTAAAACATACATATATACATATATGCATATATAAGTATATATACATATGTGTATATATATATATACACATATAAATATCTCTCTCTCTCTCTTTATATATATATATATATATATATATATATATATATATATATATATATATATAATGTATATGTATGTGTTTGCATAAATGTGAAAATGAAGTTCCACAGCACATCCATTACTACAACAAGAGAGGCTTTGATCGTCATGCAAGTTGTTCCCACTAGAAACCGATGCATTCAACCATAAATTTAATCCTGTTCCTCATTCAAACTTCCAGTCATACTTCTAATTAGCCAATCATGCACCAAGTTTGACGTGCAGGTTCCAGCGCCAATCACCTGCCATCCACCTTAAATTTATAATGTTAATTCTGACATCAGTAATCAGTTCCATAATTCCTTGTTCAGTCATGATCTCCCATTAAAAATTGAAATCACGCAGGTCATATTTCCAACATCTTGGAAGTTTTCAGTTTACATTTAATTAAATATCAATGAGACGTAAACCCTAATTCAATTAGCGTATTCAAGTGTATAACCTCTCGCGTCCTTCATTCCCTGCACACGACATCATATTAACAGGATGGTATGAGTAAGCATCGTTCTTTTCCTTCATTTCAATGCCTAACTTATTCAACGTTGCTATGCATTCAGATATCTATTAACACAGACTTTTCATTGTGAAGAATTAAAAATAAGCACTCAACAGTTATCAAAGCTTCAAAGGTGAAGAAAAACGAGTTCACATTTCCCAGAAGCTGAAACTTTATTTTGCAGGTTTTAGAGAGAGAGAAAAATTACCTAAACTTTTGTTATAAGAAATGACTGAAAAACGCATGAACATACATAATAAATGCAAGTCTCCATGCGAACTCAAAGTGTGTTGCACAAAAT
>NC_061110.1:93824839-93842339 GCF_015104395.2 Macrobrachium nipponense | reverse complement strand
TATCTTGAGTATTGTAAAAATTAACTGAAAGAAATCGAGTTTATCCTCCGATGACGTTGGTTTCGCTTGTAATTAACACGAGAAGAAAAAATGATGTGTATAATATATTTACATAAAAACATATTTATGTGTATAAGTATAATCTTGTCTAGGCGAAGATTGAATTCTTTTTTACATATTTTATTTATACATGAATGTATATATGTACAAAAATTATATAGATATTTACATACATGTATATATATATATATATATATATATATATATATATATATATATATATATATAAAATGTGTGTGTGTGTGTTGTGTTGTGTGTGTGTTGTGTGTGCGTGTGTGTATGTGTGTATATATGTATACTGAACATATTTATTTAGAAAATGGAGATACCTATGTGATATCAAAATAAAAAAGCACATCTTCGATATTAATGTCTTAGCCTTAAAAAATTAAGTACTTTAAGAACCACGAATATAAAAAAAAAAGAGTGAATTATTATTATTATTATCATTATTATTATTATTTCACACCCAGTAGCTGGCCAACACGTAGCACCACTCACAGACAGAAAAAAATGTGCTGAACTCTCTCGGGTGCGCCAATGAACCTGAAAGTTTATATTTAGGCGATTTCGCATGTGTTAGGCTTCTCAAGTAAGTGGTGTATTTATCTTCCGTCGAACTCACAGGTGGTAAAACCGATCACTCTGCCACTTTCAGTGGGTTTTAACGAGTGCCCCCTCCCGCGGTTCGATTAATAATGCTCCGATATACTAAAAATTGTAGAAATCTAATTTTTTATTATTTATAATTACTGTATCATTGGAAGACATTGGTTCCTACGGTGAATACATGTAGTTAGAGCACCCTCGGCTTCGATTTATATTAAAGATAATAAATTACATTAATATTATATATATATATAATATAATATATAATAATATAATATTATATATAGAATATATCTATATATATTAGATATACAATATATATATATATATATATATATATATATATATGTGTGTATATATAAAATGTGTTTATGTGTGCCAGCGCGCGAGAAGATAAATACCAGAGTAGTGATGAAGATCTCTATTACTTATCTTCCGAAAAAGCTGTTTACATCATCAGAGCCTAATAAGCTGAAGTTAAAAATGAAACGTAAATAAAGTAGAGCATTAACATTAATATACACTTACACATTCGTGTGTAAGTGTATATTAAACTTTAAAAAAAGTAAATATTTAGAGGTCCAGCGCTATTAACTTACAAAAAATATATATAAGGAATAAAAAATAAGCACACGATACTTTCAAAAATTATTCTACCCAAGAGTTGGCTTCTTTTGATGTGAGAAACTTTTCCCGTCTAGCCACTTCCATGAGTATCTTTGACCTGACCATATTGGAGGCAACTTTACATTTCATCTTTATTCCTACAAAAATTTCCAGGTTATCATAAAACTAATGCTACTTCTTAGGCCCTTCTATTTTAGAAGGGAAAAAATATCAATTCACATTACGGGCTGCTCTAAGAGCAAGAGCCCGTGCTGGCATAAGGCCAGCTAAATCTAAAACAACATATTAATTAAATTATTCCTTCCTCTACAACTACTGACACAGTGTATTATCAAACCAAACTTCAAAGCTATCATGGGCTGATAATACGAAATTTAACGATCAAGAAACTTGCGACGTTCATAATATGGCTGAAACCTCACTGACGTGTCGGTTACTTACTTGACTACCGATCAATGGGTCCGGGTTCGATTCCCCGCTCGGCCAACACGAAATCACGGGAATTCATTTCTGGTGATAGGAATTCATCTCTCGATGTGGTTGGATCCCACAATAAGCTGAAGGTCCCGATGCTAAGTAGACAATGGGTTCCCAGCCACGTAACTCTATCTAATCCTTCGGACCAGCCCTAGGAGCTGTTAATCAACTCAGTGGTCTGGTTAAACTAAGATATACTTAACCTCAGAAGATACAAGTTAATACAGCAATTCCTAAAATTTAATAACAAAATGTTGTCTTAGTAATATAAATTCTGACATCATTAGCAAGCACACACGATAATTACCTTATCAATATACAAACGATGTTGTGAACAATATAAAAAAGAATAATGGGAATCCATTATCCAGAATTTACTTGAGCGCGAAGCTCCAACCAAAAAGGAAAGTTCTCAAACTCATGTAACGGCCTCAACCTGCTCCAAGGCTTCAAGAGGAGCTAGCGAAAGTTGCCCTTGATTCAGGTCAGGCTACTATGCGTAATAACAAATTTTATTATATAATATATATATATGTATATATATGTATATATTAATATATATTATATATATATATACACACACATATATATATATATATAAATATATATATATATATATATATATATATATATATATATATATATATATATATATATATATATATATATATATATATATATTTCCTCGGTGATTCATTACACTGCTTATTACAAAGCGACAGGCAATTTTTTATTTATCTATTTTTTGCGGAAGAAGAAATTACTTTTTAATTTTTTTAGGAAAACAGGGTAATTATATATATATGTGTGTATGTATGTATGTTAGGGGAAGAGGGTGTATGGATAGGTTAGGTTAGGTTGATGCTTTTGATTTACAAGGGTTATGAGGGTAGTAGGGGTGAGGCTATAAATTTACTTAGACTAAAATCATTGGAACTGACAATAATTATAAGTGTAGCGTGCAGCATGAAAATACCGTTCATGCTAGTTTCATCATATTCATGAACTATTTTGTCTACCTTCCCTACATTTACCGTTAACAACTTTATAAAATAACAAGCAACTCAAAAAATGAAAAGGTTCCACTTCCGTGTTTCTTAGAAGTATTTCGGTAACTGGTCACCTGGCATGTTGGGTATGCAACACCTGCTGAGGCTACACCCTTTCGACATTTATGTAACACAATATTCAACAACAATCGTAGAAAAAGCATACATCATTATATATTTGATAATGACTGTTTGTTTGTGTGGTGCTTGTATGTTGCATGGAACCAGTTGTTATTCAGCAACAGACCAACGGCTTTCCGTGAGTTCCGAACCACGTCGAGAGTGAACTTTCTATCACCAGAAATGCACACCTCTCACACCTCAATAGAATGCCCGACAATCGAACTCGCGGCCACCGAGGTGGCCTGCCATACCGATCACGCCACTGAGGCGCTATTATATTTGATAATGAAATAGGTACAACTATCACAACTATGAAAGGGTTCCAAAGGATCCTCCTTACGACCTATCTCATTTCTGATTGACTTTAAATAACCGTTTGATACACGACAACAGAAGCGAACATGAAGCTCTGCCTAGATTCACAAAGTCTAACGCTCCGGAGATTAATTGGGAAGTAAAAAGTATTGCATTAAAAGCCAACTCATAGCCTTGGGAACCAACATTGAAACACCCACGAAATAAGGAACCAATTTTAGATTACACACTAAAGGAAAACGACCAGTAAATCTCTGAAAAAAAGAGAAAGAAATTTTCGACTACTTTCCCCAAAAACAAAACAGTATCACTTATCTATCAATACTGAATTTACATCTACCAGAAACTAAGTAACACTCTGTAGCCGGAAGGGTCGAAAAACATAATGTACAACCCAGAAGACAAAACAAATATCAAACGCAAAACACCCAACGTAGGAGACTGGACTCCACCAAATCGGATTTATATCGTTTGCAGCGCCATCAGGAGTAATTAATATAAATGCTTCCAAGACCGACTTGCTGGTGAATACGAGGAAAAAAAAAACGCAATAATATCTGTGAGGGCATTGGCGTGCGTGCGTTTGTATGTTTGAGGGTGATTGTTGGCGTACGTGAATGTATTGATGTGTAGGAATCATTTCTCTCGACGACAATAAGCGTGCTTTGTTTGAGAGAGAAAAGACGTTGTATGTGTGTGTGTGTGTGTGTAGCGCGTGTGTAACTTTGTCACTATCGCTTCTTCGAACAATAAACCACATCTTGTAGGCAGCATCCTTGCCTCAACAACCCCCCCCCCCCCCCTCCCCTCTCTTCCCCATCCTCTTTTCATCTCTCCTCCCTTGTCTCATTCCCCGAAGTCACACGGCAATATCACCTATATTTTTGGGGGAAAATTTCAACGACACACATGAACAATTTAAACCTGACAGGGTTGGAAAGGCCATCTTCATCATTGTAGTTTGAAACTAATGGCTCCTCTTCTTCGCCCTATTTCATCGATTTCCTTCTATATTCTAATATGTTTTTTCATTCTCGTTCCTCATTCGGATTATCTACAACCAATCCTTCATTCTAAACAGAAAAGAGGTTAAATTTCGCTAATCAACGACGTGAAATCCTTCTGAAACAACGGCAGTGGAATTGGCAAAACAAAGTCTCTGTTAGTAACTTCTCCCTGGTTTTATTTATCTATTTATTTATTTATTTCGTGCTGAGACCTCTAGGCTACACTGCCTACGTCAACCATTCTACTTCACTAGTAAGTATATGATTAAAACATTTTCAGAAATCCTATAAGAAACTTTGGACCGCTATTGTGCGATCTCCCTTTCCCTTGGGGACATGAATCTAACAAACCTTACCCTACGCTACACGTGGGTGGCTACATCTTAATCTTATAAAAAAAAAATTATCCTTTCGTCTTAAGAGAAAATAATCTTTAAGAAAAATCATTCTTAACAGTCTCCTAAATTTTCTAGCTTAAAACTCTGGATCCCATTTGTGACAACCTTGCTCCCAAGGATTATGGTTTAAACTTTGATCTACAATTCATAAGAAAACTTTCGCATTCTCGGGTCCCCGTATTTTTACATTAAATTTTTAATGGCCTTCCCCATTTTAACCAATTTTTTAATTCTCTCCGCTTGGAAGAGGCACTACACCCCGCCCCACGTCTGAGCAAAATTGAATACCTATAATTCAAGGGTATTTACTACTATGTTTTTTTTAACAGACCCAACGTTCCCAGAGGGGGCAAAAGCAAGAAAAGTTTATGCCTTACATACATACATACATGCACGCATACTTACATATACAACGACAACAAACAGATTAAATCAGAGAACCTCAAGTAAGCTTTCAAACTGTCACCTCAAATGAGGTAAAAAAAAAAAAAAAGTGAGAGGAACAAAGGAAAAACACCCCAGAATCTAATAATGTCTTTCGAGCAGGTGTAATGAAGGTCAGAATCCCTTTTTTCTGTTTGGGAGGGATAATCAAATCATCAATCCAGTCTTTTCGTTGGGAAACAATAGGTCTATTCATTCCCAGACGCCGAATGAAATAAAACGAATAATGTCGCTCTTAAGGTAAGTGCTAATTAAAAGTCTAATTAAAAGACGTTAATAACGACAATCAGGCACACCTCCCGTACGTGTTTCCTCATATTTTGGTTTTAAAAGTAGTGAGTCATAAGTCTCGAATTCTCAGTAATTGGCGTAATAATTAGATCAAAAATAATTTCTGGACACATCAGTATTTCCTACGTCACCCTAATGAGACTGGGTCAAAACAAGTACATTATAAAGGTTTTTTTTTTTTTTAACTGTAATTGTGTAACTCATTCAAGACATACAGGTAACACAATTATTAGAAGAAAATTAAAATTAACCAAATCAATTCATGCACTGTGACTGTGTTGGCTGCTAATTCATGCCCTGTCACAACCAGACACATGAATTTCACGAGACGAAGTAGAATGTCCTGTTTCAATGTCTTTTCATTCAAGTTACTGGCAATAAAACGTTTTTTTAAAAATGTCTCCTAATAAGCAAAATGTATTTTCCAAGAACGAAAAAAGAAGAGGCGTGGACTCTACATGTTAAATCTCAACACTGAAACCCTAAAACACAATTTTAATATCAGTAGAGGTAACATAATTAGACCAGTCTCTTTTATGGAAACTTTTTTAAGGAGACAAGCAAAACCAATGATACTGGTCAATCAGCGGAGAAAGTGAATGTTAGGTAAATAAATTACTACTCCGCGTAAATGAGTTCAGATATAAGCAAGTGCATTCAATATTCTCTCTCATCTCTCTCTCTATCGTCTCTCTCTCCATCTCTCTGCTCTCTCTCTCTCTCTCTCTCTCTCTCTCTCTCTCTCTCTCTCTCTCAAGAATGAAACCTGAATAACCAATTTCAACACCAGTTTCAACATCACTTTCGATGCACGCCTAAACAAGTCCTTTTGGTCCTTCCTATGAAAAGATATTACACACACACATACACACAACTATATATATATATATATATATATATATATATATATATATATACACATATATATATATATATATATATATATATATATATATATATATATATACATATATATTATAATATATATACTAATATTAATATTATTATATATATATATATATATATATATAAAGAGCAAGAGGTAACATAATTAGACCTGTCTCTTTTATGGAGACGTCGAGTCTCCCAGCCCGAGATTTTTAGTCCGCGAAACCAACAAACAAAAGGAGGATATAAATCCACGCTGATGAGGACGCCTCCGAAGAAGGCGTTGGGATGTCGTTGAAGAAATTGGAGGAAGGAGTAATGACACTGTAGAGGACAATGGGTAAATCCGGGGCAGGAAACGTTAGAGGGGAAAAATGCGAGGGAACAGAGGACATTTCAATAAAAGAGTGAAGGAAATAAAAGGGATAAAGCAGATAAAGTAACAAGGAAGAAAATAAGACCAGATGTGGAAAGACGGAAGATGTAAAGGAATAAAAATCAAAGAAGTTAAATGTATTTTTCATGAAGGACGATGTAGGCAGAATTAAAAAGAAATTTCTAAGGTTGATCATGTGGTATTATTTTGTAGTGGTTGTGACTGAAACAGAAATGGCAAAATATGATGATTACTAATTACGGATAAAGGATAAGTTTGATCTCTTGGAAGAATTCACTGGAAAATTACGGATTAAATACGAAAATACAATTCGTAGCTTTTCCAAAGGGGAAAAGTGAATAACAACATAACAGAAGCAAAATATAGAAGATACTATAGTAGATTCACATCAACCGTGCATTTGATGTCTAGGCCAGTCCCCTACGACGTTCCTGATTGGCTGTTGATCAAGCTATTGACAGGGCTAGAAACTCTCAGTTTCTCTCGAGAGTTCACATCTCCCGAGGTATAAGTCTTTCAGGAGAGGTGGAACATACATCCTGCCTATGTGAATTCCCGAGAGAGACTTGAGAGTTTCCAGCCCTGTGATTGGCTTATCAACAGCTAAACAGGAGCGTCGTAAGGGACTGACATCAAATGCACGGTTGATGTGAATCTATAGTTAATCAGCGGAGGGAGCAGAGAAGAAAAACGAAAATATATCAAATAAATGTTAAGATGTATCAGTTGCTATTCCGTTCAAACGAGTCTAGATTTAAGCAAGTGTGTCCAATATTCTCTCTCTCTCTCTCTCTGTGGCTTCAGAATATATTATCTCTGTTGTAAAAGATGAATTCATTTAAAGTAATACCACTAAATTACCCAGCCTTCAAGCCCATAATTACTTCGTTCTGATAACTTTTCATGTAAAACCACTAGTCATTACTAACCAATATGAAAAATAAATATTACTCACCAATATGAATAATATACCAACAATGTTTGCTCGACTAGATATAGTGTATATCGTTATCTCTTGCTTCGCTCTACATAATTATAGACCATAACTTCATCACATTTACTCAAAGATGTTGAATTGAATTCAAGATAGAATTTAGGCCAAAGGTCAAGCACTGGGACCAGTGAGGTCATTCAGCGCTGAAATGGAATTTTGACAGTAAAAGGTTCGAAAGGTCTATCAGGAGGAAAACCTCGCAGCTGCACCATGAATCAATTGTTAGGAGAGGGTGAAAAGTTAGATGGAAGAAAGGGAATATGAGAGGAGGTACAGTAAAAGGAACGAAAGGGGTAGCAGCTAGAGGCCGAAGGCAAGCTGCAAGAACCTTGAGTAATGCCTACACTGCACCGCATGAGGTGCACTGATGGCACTAACCCTCTACGGGGACTCAAAAGATATTATTTTCATTGTGAATCAATAAAGCCCGTGACAGTGTATTCACGGTGACCGATCTCAAAATGCAAAAGGAAAGGTGTATTTATTAATTTATTAATTGCTACAGAAACAAGCAAACTGAGCCAATTCTGCAGACATTAATTATAAACGAAACTGACTACATAGACGTCCAACATCTGCTATCAATCTGAAATTGGGGACAGAAAATTTTGTCTCCAACCCAGATGTCTTCCAGAGAAGTGATATAGACGTGTTAACGTTCCTCCCACGTCGGGGACGTGACAGTAACGCCGTCACTTCTGTCAATTATGATTTACGTGGACCCTGGAGTCGTCTTGGCCGGAAGGACTGGAAGGAGTGAAGGCGAGAGTATTTGTCAGAATGCTTCCGCTGACATACGAGAAGTTCTGCATTTCTTTATTTAGGCGTATATTGATTTCTGCATACTTTAAATACATTCCTTCCTCGACGTGTTCGTAATCAAACTAAAATACATGTTCGTAATCAAACTAAAATACAACAGACAAAGCATGAGCGGCCGGACATATTTATGATTACAGATTATACAATAAGTTTCTTTTATAAGTTAAGATATCGACAATATTGTGTGGAGTGAAGATGTCGCTGTCGGTACTTGACTTACAATTTCTCCTTGTACTTCTATCTCGTCCTTTTCAAGTGTTTACAGTCTTTATTTTTAGCACAACGAATCGATTTTACTGAAGGAAAGAATGACGCATGTCAAGGACCCCTTTATACTGTTGCATATCCACGTAAAAAAAAAAAAAAAAAAAAAAAAAAAAAAAAAAAAAAAAAAAGGGCGGTATCTATTTGCTTTTCGTGAGTTGGTAAGGAAGATGAAAGATGAATTATAAGTGAAAACGACAACAGAATAAAAAATAAATAGTTCTAAAACCTTTAAGAAGAATTTAGCTTAAAATGAGGCATGATACTTCCAATAATAATAATAATAATAATAATAATAATAATAATAATAATAATAATAATAATAATAATAATAATAATAATAATAATAATAATAATTAAAAATTCCTCATAGTAGCACGAGTCTTCAAATGGAGAAACAAATCCACAGTTATGTAAATGTACATATATTTAAGTTTAAAACAGAAAAGATAGCTTTCGGGAATCTGTACGGTTCCCCTTATCAATCTGACACGTTGATATAACTTTACAGCGAAGTAAACAAAGCAGGAGTCAAAAATTAAGTGACTTGTTATTAAAATAATGGAACCGGTCGTCCAGTATAAATATATTTATACTGGACGACCGGTTCCATTATTTTAATAACAAGTCACTTAATTTTTGACTCCTGCTTTGTTTACTTCGCTGTAAAGTTATATCAACGTGTCAGATTGATAAGGGGAACCGTACAGATTCCCGAAAGCTATCTTTTCTGTTTTAAACTTAAATATATGTACATTTACATAACTGTGGATTTGTTTCTCCAATAATAATAATAATAATAATAATAACAACAATAATTTACAACTGCTGAGCTTGTTTATTTAAAGAATATTGCAGATCTTACTGTGGGCTAATCTGTTAATTTCTCTTAGTAAACTTTAAATTCGAAACGCTCTTGATAATTTAATTCTTAAACTTTGACATATTTCCCGGTAGGTAAATGCTGTCAAAAACTATGTATTTTATACATGTAATTTCTATTGGGGTTTATACTAGGCTATAAATCACTGTAAGCATATGTTTTTGAGATTGAAATCTCTCTCTCTCCTCTCCTCTCTCTCTCTATCGTCTCTCTCTCCTCCCTCTCTCTCCCTCACTTCTCTCTCTCTCTCTCTCTCTCTCTCTTACATACACACACAAATATATAAATATATATATATATATATATATATATATATATATATATATATATATATATATGTGTGTGTGTATATTATATATATATATATATATATATATATATATATTCAGATATATAGATATAGTGTATTTGTATCCTTGATTAGAAAAGCACCCATCCTTGAATATCCTTTACAGAAAGCAACCAAGATATCTGCCGTTTGACAGATACCCTGGCGCTCGAGATGCCGAAATTAAGGGCCTCCCAAAATATCGCACTAGATTCGTTCATCTCCATCACTATTTTGGAATTAGGAACCACCACTATATTGGGAAATGACTTCAGTACTGTCAGCTACATCCATCAGCACGACCACCAGGGAATTGTGCAGTGCCTAGAATGATCTCCTCACGATGCCCAACACGCCCAGGAAGCCTTGAGACGATCCGTGGGACTTCTTATCCTCTGACAGGATCGTTACCCCAATCAGCACGTGTTCATGAGCATCATCTTTCAGCCCTGAAACCTCATATAAATAGGACCCTTATAAACTTTCTTATATTCAGCACGTTCCTATTTCCGTTGTGGCCAAGTTCGAAGTATGCTGGGATGAAACATTTCATTTTTTTTAATTTTCTATTTCTAGGTTTCTACTGTGTATGTTATATTTTTTTCTAGGTTTCTATTGTGTATGTTATATTTTTTTCTAGGTTTTTATTGTGTATGTTATATTTTTTTTCTAGGTTTCTATTATGTATGTTATATTTTTTTCCTAGGTTTCTATTATGTATGTTATATTTTTATCTAAGTTAACTGGCAAGCTCAGCAGTCCTGCCATACCAATATATGTTCCCTGTGACACAATAAAAATCACTTAACTTTTACTGAACCTCAGTCCTGCAGAAAACATATATAACGACACTGATTACCTATGACAAAATAAATATCAATCATCTTTCACTGAACCTCTGTCCCACATTAAAGGTATGTATATAAATAAATTAAAACGTGCTAAACTCTACGGTCAAATATAGCCATGTTTCACCGACGAAAATTCAAATAAATACGATCTATTTTATTAGAGATATTTTTTCTGTAATGTTTAACATGCACATTATTTATTTTTTATATTTTCATTCTAATAAATATCATATAATTCCTTTACCGTTAAATCAAGCGAAACACCTTTTTCAGACCTTTTTAGGCTCCTCCCTCGACCTTTACTACCACCCGACCACGAACATTAGCAGCAAGAACAACAACTACAAAGTAGGTTTACTCCCCGAGTAAGCGAAAACATATAATGACCATCAGAAGTAATTAAATGGCGCTGAAATTAATACAACCTTTTGAGAAAATGTTACATACACAGCCCTATAGTGTTAAATTATAACTATGTTGACGGTGTTCATAACGGCCTGTAAAGTTAACACTCCACCTTGGAGTTGTTCATGAGGATTTGTTTCACTGTTCAAGGTTGAGTATTTAGTTTTTTTATTTATTTAATTGTGTACTATAATTTATAGTCTGCATAGTAAGTTACGCATTACAAAAATAATAGAAAAGACATGTGCATGCGTGCTAATTTGGTACTCCTTATAATAGTAGCCAATTGCAATTATGGTTTGTTTTGATGAATCTATTTTACACTTAAGATTGAATGGGATTAACAAAGACACACCAGTTCACAAATACAAATAAATATGGAGTAAATTTTGGAGATGATGTCAAGCCTTGAAAACTATAGAAGAATTATGGATAAAAGTGATCTAAACGGCGTAATCTTAAAAGAGATTTCTGAAGTGACAAGCACCGCTATTTGGAAAGATAGAAGTGGAAAAAGAATTAAAATATACTCACCCTGATTATCTATACGAGAAAACTAACGAAGATTCAATCAAACGTACTTTCAGACCTCAAATTAGCGCCGGGGACCGAAAAAAAATTCCACCAGTTACACAACACTGCATCCCTACATTAACTGGGCATGAAAACCGTTCAAAAGGAACAGGTGATAAGTGTCGTAAGATTATCTAATCTAATCTTATCGAATATTTTAACACCTTTTACAATCTTCTTGTATGTGGCACAAAAAATTCTAATAGCAGTTATTTTCTAGTGTTTAGCAAAGACGACATGAACTGGTTATAAGATTAATTTTGTACCGCTATGTATTCATGGTCAAAAGGGTTAGACATATTTTGCCACAAAACCAGTTCGACAAATTTTGCCACACAACAACAAGTCCTGTCACTCAAGATATTACACCCCTAGCGGCTTTATCAACTTATCTCCCTTTCCACGCCACTCATTCTTCCCTACAACTGGGAAACAATTCTTGTATTATATTATGCAACTGTTTCCCAACATTTTAGGACAACACGATCATTTCGGCCCTACAGGGTTTAAAAGCCATCTTTGAAGAGTTACAACTACAGACAGATGTTTAAATTATTTATTTGCTCAGCACCGCTAACGCAAAGTTACCCCACATTACCCGATCATTTTAGATCATTTAATGGAACTCTTCCACGTAATCTTCTAGGGTACGTGTAGTTCGTTGGTCAAAATGAAAGTAATCAACTATGAAAAAAATCATTGCAGATGCTTTTCGAGATGCCCTTATTAAAGCTAGAGATTCATAATTTACCATTTATGCATTTCAGGAGTATTGATGCCTTTCACTCCCTGATACTTTTAATTACGGCTACTTCATTTCGCTTTACATAAGGGGATACAAAAATAATGTTTATAGTAGAGAAGAAAATCAATCTACGGCGGGTGAGGACACCAGAAAAATGAAAGATCTCTTACAATCTATATATTTTTCCCTCTCACACGTTATGACGTAGAACTGCTAAAATATACCAATATATACAAAGAAAGGAGTCATCAGCAACCAGAAAGATAATCGCTCTCAGCTTTTCGAATACAAATCGGTTCAAAGACCCTAAAAGGAGAGACTACGAGAACGATATTCCTCCACTTCGAAGTCGGAATTATTAGGAAAGAAAATATTCGAAGTTCGGCTATAACAAGCAACTAACCGTACTCCTGGTCAGTGACTATGAATGGCTCTCATTATTATCTAACGAACCGGAGGTCTTCATCTCATTATCCGCACCTTTCAGCGTTTCAGTTAATGAATCTATTTTGCAATGGGATAATGCCGTTCGTGAGCGTCTTTGTATTCGTGATTTACGAAAATTGTAACCGTTAATTCTATTCCCTGGAAAACTGAGATTTGATTTCTTTGATTCTCTTGCAGATAAATATTATTTGCTATTTTAGTTACATACACAAAATGCGAGGACAACAATACCTATCATGAATATATATATATATATTTTTTTTTTTTTTTTGGGGGGGGGGTGCCAAAACATGAATTGCAATGTTATGACTGATCAAAGCTTCGTCTATCAAGATAAAGTTCTTGAAAAGAAGAAAGAATGACTCGACGTACGACGTTCCCCATTACGAATACCTCACTTCTTAGCGCATCCAATTATCAAAAAGGGCGAACGTAGCGTGATTCCCATAAGGGGGATTCGCGCCCCAGAAGCATCATACCCAAGAGACACCGGCAAACAAGCCCGTAGGTAACATGAAAGTCTTTCGTAAACATTCCAGGAAGAGGGCGCGCCTCTGTGTTTGCATTTGACTCCGCTCTTTGATCTGGAAGTTCAAGGCACAGCGAGCAAGGAAGCCTTTGCACTTAATGTCTTCACACTGGCATCGAATGCACGTCGACGACGACGGCTGTGATGACTGACTGACTGACCTTTGGTGCGGGAAGGTCGCGGGAAAATGGTAAGTTTGCAACGGTTCAGAGAGAGAGAGAGAGAGAGAGAGAGAGAGAGAGAGAGAGAGAGAGAGAGAGAGAGACTGGTATATCTTTCATTAAAAATGGCAAGCTTTACACGTCCTGAGAAACACCAAAATGGAAATAGCTCGTAGGATGCTCATGCGTTACTTACGGCTACTTTACCTCACGAACAGGATTTTTAGTCCCAACGCTTTCACCTACCCAGACAGGATAGTTCGAAAAGGAAAAGAACGAGATTATAATTAAGACTCTGAGTTTGGAGTCCATCAGCATCCTTAATGACTGCAGGTTTGAAGATGATAAGGAGAAATGAAAAAAAAAATTAAGGAAGAAATTAAGGCAAACCGTATGGTCGAAGAAAAGGAAGAGGAACACACTGATGAGAGAATCCAATTCAAGACGGATCTAGCGTGGCAAAGGACTTGAATTAATATACTAGAGAGAGAGAGAGAGAGAGAGAGAGAGAGAGAGAGAGAGAGAGAGAGAGAGTCCAATTCAAAGCGGATCTGGTGTGGCAAAGGACTTGCATTAATATACAATACTCTGTTTTTTTTTCATCTGTCCATCCGCCTGTGGTGTTTTTGTATGGTAATACTGCGTCCCGGGCTTTAGATAGTTACGCTATTTGTAAGTTTTAGGTAAATAAAAGGATATCTGGGTGTACATTTGCTACTGAAAAGTGTTTTAATAATTTACTGAATGCGAATTACACCGTTAATATTCGAAATAGGATATTATTATAATCGTTGGATGTAAGCTGAATGTAACTATCTAAAGCCCGGTCCGCAGTGTTACCATACAAAAACACCACAGGCGGATGGACAGATGAAATAATTGGTTAAAGACAATTCCTTTTCAGTATTGTCGTTGCTATGCAAATGATAAAATGAATATGCCTAATAATACCCAAAAACATTTTTCAGTATTATTATTATTACCATTAGTAGTAGTAGTAGTAGTAGTAGTAGTAGTAGTAGTAGTAGTAGGAAATACTCATTTACGCCTTACTGGAAATATCTCAATATGTATATACATGTATATAACGTATCTAATATGTATGTATATACATACTAGATACGTATATGTATATAAATATACATATACTGTACATATATTTTATTTATCTAAATAAATATGAGAACCATATTTTCAATAACAAAGTATAACAGAGTTCTAATGAAAAGAGTGAGGACGACGAAAACTAATAAAGGAAAGAGATATAAACACAAGCTCTAACCCACGGAAAAATTCAAGGGACGTTCCTACTCTTCATCAGATGTGAGCTTATTACACCCATGGAAGAGAGAGAGAGAGAGAGAGAGAGAGAGAGAGAGAGAGAGAGAGAGAGAGAGAGAGAGAGAGAGAGAGAGAGAGGTTGCAACTAGGGGACGAGATTATACTTCTACCTGAACAGTAATTGGCCTGAAGTAAAGATATTCAGTTCTCTTATCTCGTCATTACACGAGAGTTACTAATCTTTAAATAAAATGAAATGTGGTAAATATACGTGCATATATATAAATATATATATATATATATATATATATAATATATATATATATATATTTGTGAGTGTGTGTGTGTATATTATATATATATATATATATATATATATATATATATATATATATATACACATACATACTAATTTTAATTATGACAAGACACTCACTATAAAGCATTTATTTTTGCATCTTACACGCGATAAAACTTCAAAATGGAACGACGGACACATAATAATTCATCTATGAAATAAGCAAAATCAGATATTTCAATGCAATTTCACCAATTTGGAGAGCTATACTAGTATATAAACGAATTTCTATGCGGAAATAGCAATAGAAAATGACAGTCTACTGTCTATAAAGCACAGCAGTATCTGAACAATATCAGTTATACATATTATGATGTATTAATGGAAATTTAATGATTGGCACATGTCCAGTGATGTTACATTGACAAACACTGAACATTTGTTATAAAGCGGTGCTCTTATTCCACATTCAGGTATAAGAGAACGAATAAAAACTGGCTACACATATATTTTATACATACATATATATGTGTATAATACATACATACATACATACATACATACATATATAATATATATATATATTATATAGATATATATATATATATATATATATATTATATATTATATAATGGCTATGGCTTTATATCCAAACACGAAAATATGATGTTTACGAGACTGTCATTCCTAGTTATGCTAATTACTATTTGTGTATTCATACTATCATCATAGTGGTAGCAGCTGGCATGTCATGCAGTATACATATAATGCTCATCATGAGATACGTTAAAATCGAGAAAGCAAGGAGCAAAAGAAAAGGGGAACAAAATAGCTCCTTTGCGTATCAATGAGAATGGCGAAACGTCTTTAAAAAGTGAAGAAAAACAGCAAAAGAAGTGTGTTGCGTACGAATAAAATTTCAAAAAGTGAATGGATGCAAAGCACGATAATCCCTCTCTTCTTCCCGAGTCTCCTACATTACCGGCCCCATCTCGCCTCTTAGGACTTCCAGAAAGGACACCCTCAAGGGACCTCGGCTTCATTTTCATTTTCATTTTCATCTCCTCCTCCTCCTCCTCCTCCTCCATCTTTCTCATCGAAATACCACTTGCCTCTTTCTCCACTGTACGTTTTGTAATTTATCATTTTAATGCTTTCATTATTATTATTATTATTATTATTATTATTATTATTATTATTATTATTATTATTATTATTATTATTATCCTCTATCTTGTATCGAGCCTCTTTCATCTTTCTCTGCATTATCATCATTATAATGATAACTTATATATTATCTTATCCGTTATGCAACTTCGTCTCCATAATATCAATTGAATTTAATGCATCAAGGAACCAAATTCAACAAAAACACAGAACTGCATTCTCATCTTCATTATCAGGATAAATTTTATGCTACTTGTACCCTTATGCACACTCTTCTTCATGATTTCAATCACACCTAAAGCATCAAGCAACCAACTTCAAAAAAAACATTCAATTCCTTATAAGACTTGAAAATTAATTGTCTCCATTCGAATGACTTTTAGAACGTGAAGCAAAGTGGAGAGAAAGTTTAACGCAATTTGGCTTAAACTTTTTCGATTCCTTTTCAATGAAATTCAAATTACACGTTCGACCTATTCCACAAATTGGTCAGGAGAAATCGCGTCTTGAACACATCAACCTTATTGAATACTTTTTCAAGTAATAAAACAGAGATGATTTATGCAATTACGTTTCACTAACTTCTACTCAAAGGATATAATAAATCAATAAATCAGTATGGTGATAAATAATGAAGCTGCTATTGCAGCTCAGAGAGGGTGAAGGAATTATTCAAAATATATATTACACTGATTTAAATATCTAAATAACCTTTAATGGTCACTACCCTTATTCCCATTACCCCAAGGATAATTATTCACAACAAAACTGGGATACGTTTACGGAAAATGTGCTGCACTATTCCTCAACAGAAATACCATTTCAATTACTCCAGCATAACTTGAATGTTTACCATCTATCAAAAAATCATTCATTGTTCCAGTAGTTCTCAAATTATTTCAAACAGAACTGATTCAATTACTACTGGTCACTTCGAATAAAGATTTAACAAATAAAGACTTACAAAAATAATACGTGGTTTACATTACATCAAATACTTAAAGGTCAAACGAATGGATGTAATGATAATATATCTGAGTATCAATATATCCGAATGATCAGTTTGT